>NC_033794.1:45918509-45933818 GCF_001876935.1 Asparagus officinalis | reverse complement strand
GAGAGATACTGCTAGGGCACGTAGCCCAAGATAGCCTATCTCCAAAAAAAAAGTGAAAGGGGATTAGAAGATGATTACATTCTTCGAGGATTGGTAAGTATTGTAGTAATTGTAAATTATATAAAAATGATTTGTTAATGTTATCTCTTGGTTGTCAATTATTCTTTTACTAATTAATACTCAATCTGTCTATTGCATAAGCTATGCCCCATAATATCAATCAAGCGATCGAGCAGCAAAATGAGGCAATTGATCAAATGGAATTGCCTCACCAACTGATGTTTTGGAAGAGAATCACGTAGATGAATAAAAAATTACATTGCGACAATGAGAACAAATATAAAGATCTGAGAGCTGCTGACCGAGAAGAGATAGTGTGACGCCCCAGGGTTCACACAAGGCTACAGTCTCAGGTGAAACCCGGATTGTCAAACCTGCCAAGCACCAAATCACCATGCTACGATATGTTTCACCATCATAATCACTATCTCTCTAGTGGAAACATTAAATAGATGAAGGTACATACAAGTAAATAATCAAAATCGAACAACACTGAAAATATACACAGAAGAAACATAAGAAATATTAATAATGAGCCTAACTGGAATGAAGTAGATATATCTCTGAGTCTGAACTGAATCTCAAACACAACGAGTCAAATATACAAAGTCTCACAATAGCTCTCAACTCTATGAAATAAAATACCAATCTAGAGTCTGAAAATAATCAACTACATGTAGAGTTCTGTAATAACTACAAAATATAATAAATAGCTAAACAGACAACTAAGATGTCTCATCAACCTGCGACTCTCCGTGCGCCAGACTCGTTGCCTGAAAGAGGAAAAACAACGAGCGTCAAAGCGCTAGCAAGATCATCACTACCTCTCCCCAGGGGAAGGGTAGGAGTATATAAGAAAAATAGGGTCAATACATACATATATCAAATCATTTATATAGCTCTCTATAAATGAAAAACAAATAGTCAAGGAAACATACTCCAATCTCCAACATAAAGAATAAATATCTCATCTCGAAGTACATCTGAGTAGCCTGCTCTAATATAAGAGGATGCCATCCAAACCAAAACGAAATATAACTATCGTCCATAACGGGTGTGTCAACATCTCAAAGTAAATATGTAATGACCGTAAAATTTTGATACTAGTTAAAATAAATTTTTGGTATTTTAAAATATTTAATTATGATTTTTAAAAGAGTATTTGTATTTTTCTCGATTTTCTAGAATTTTCTATAATTTAAAGTCTAAGTTTTATATTTATTTAAATGTTTTTTATATTTATAAATTAATTTAGTGCAATGAAAATTTCTGGGATTTATCCGTTGGTTTACCGATACTATTACGAATCATTTTGAATAATACGTGGTATTATTATTATTATTATGTATTAGTTCTTGTATTATGTTAAATTATTAATTACGTATTATTTGTATAAATTATTGTATTATTTTAATTATTACGTATCAGCTGTCGTATTAGCATAACTGGTATGTTTTATCGTGTAGATAATTGTCACATAATTATTTGATTTTAAATGTAAGTAAATATATTTTTATTATTAATTATTTCTGTTTAATTATACAATATGGGTATATTTTGACAGTTTCGTATCAACTGTTTTATTAGCTCAACATGTACGTTTTTATTTGTAGATAATTATTATGTAATTAGTTTAATTTTTAAGTACCCGAAATTATTTATTTTAATTATTTTCGTTTAAATACCTGAACCCATTTGAATCTTTTCTGCTTTCCGCGTCACCCAAACCCCTCATAGTTGGCTCTCCCTTCTCTTTTTTTTCCAAAAAAACGGCTCCACTGCGAATCATCTCACAATATTTTTATTTATTTTATTTAATTTTTTTATTCAATTTTTTGTCTATTTAAACCAACCTCAGCCACTCTCTCTCTACACAGCCTTTCTCTCTCTCATTCTCTCTTTCTTTCTTTCTCTCTCTCTCCTCTCTGCTGTCGAGCTCGAGCTCGAGTTCCAGCCCGCCGCCGACCTCGCCGCCGCAGTTCTCGTCGCCGACAGCTCTAGCCCTAGCATCACCGCCGCTTGCACCTCCTCCCCGCAACCGTCCCGCCCCAGCCTGCCCCCGTTTCCCTCGACGGCCACCACCAACCCCACTAGCCTCACCGCCAGCAGCAGTCGAGCGCCCCAACGCTGCTCGACAGCCCCCGACGCCTCCAGCAACAGCGACCCGCTCCTCCTCAACCCGGACCTGATTTCGCTACGTCTGACGCCGAGCTCTTCCCCGACAGCTCCTCGTCGAACTCCGTACCTAGCCACGGATAGCCCCTCGTCGGAACTCTCCCCAACGTCATACCCACCGCGTCAAACCCGACCCGCGCCGTCATCATCGATACGTTCGACATAACCCGAGGCAAGATCCCTATTCTTGCTCAGTACAATTTTAGATTGATTACATATTTATTTTGCATACGAACTCGTTACCTGAATAATTATTCGTTACAAATACGGAACTGTCATGAACATATTGGATTGAGAACTATAACGTATAGAACTGTCGTGAACGAAACGGACTGAGAACAATAACATATGACCATTCACGTTGTAATACATATATTGTGATGACTTGTACGGATTTATTTGACGAATGATACCAAAAATAATATTTTGATAATAGATACTATAAAGATAAAATACGATAAAATTATTTTAGATTAGTTTATGATTTTTTAAGAATTTATTTGACAAAATAATCATTTTAAAATAATTATAATAAATTATTTTGGTGAAAAATCATTTTAGAGTAATTAGAATAAATTAATAGAATTTATTTGACAAAAGAATTATTTTAGAATAATTGTAAATAATTTAAAAGAATTTATTTTAGAATAAGTATCAATTTAGAATAATTTCAGTAATTTAAGAAAGTTTTATAAAAGGAATTATTTAGAACATTTATAAATATTTTTTTAAAGGATTTATTTTAGAAAATGGATTATTATGAAATATCCATGATTTATGTTTCTTAATTTTAATTATGTGATAGGCTATGATCTTGTTGTATATGATTAGTTGCGTTTATTACTCTTGGTTATGTTTGAGAACCGTTAGAAATTCGTGACTAGTGTGGTCTGGTGTGTCCTGTTTAAGACTTAGAAACTTATGCGTATAGAAAACAAGAGAGTTGGGATGGGGAAGTTAATGTTCATGTGATCGGATAAGATTGTTGATGTATCTCTCAGGCTCGCTCCCGTGGTTGGTGTCGCCACCAGAGTTGGTTTGTAGGGCTAGAGTGAAGTGTGTACATCACTTTAGTCAGTGAAATCGTTTCGTCACTCGGGTTCTGTTTGAAGTTCAAACCAGGCAGAAAACGGTTTACATGTCGTCCTCTAGGCCGCATGTGTAGCGGGATTGGATGCACATAGGGGATTTGTGAACAGTCAGTATCCGATGATAGGAGCGTTGACTCTGTGTGAGATGTGAATCATTGTCCTGTTATAGGATGGCTAGTTACATGACTTGTTACCAGTGGATTGGTGTCGCCACTGTGGTTGATTTGTTGGGTCAAGGTGAATCGGTGTCGTCACTTTGGTTAGGATTTATGGATACATGTGAGGTGCGGACCAGTTATATTTCTTTTCATACATAAATTAGGGTTAATATTTAATTATCTACAATTTGAGACATATGGTATATACATGAGGGTTTTCTTGTTTGGATTATTTCGCTCGACGTACTACGTCTCGAGTTGTAGATTGTTAAGTATTAATTCTATCTAGTGTATGACCTTGTGACTTGGATGATTATTCTGATCACTAGCTGCATGATCGACTTGTTACTTGGTTGATTCCCTTGGATTTATTATGATTATTTTATTCTAGTAGTAAATTATATTTAGATTATTAGTATTTCAGTTGCATGTTTCCATTGTTATTATCATCATTCGCATTGGTCGCACGACCGTTCTATTCTTCCTTTTGGGATCTTGCTGTACGCCATGCACCTAATGGACACCTGTTTTCTCTGGTGTACGTCAGACTTAGAAGAAAAACAGGTTCAGCTTGGAGATGCGCCAGAGCTGAGTATTCTCAGCAGGAGTGTCTTGTAGACGAAGCAGAAAAAGAGTTGAAGTTCAGTTATTCCTTTCAGTTTATTTTCGTAGCATTTCCTTTTCCGCCTGATCATTGTATTTTATATTCTCCAGTATTTCATTCAGATAGTTTGTATAAGGGCATGTTTGGCCCGAATATTATGTCTGGATGATCATTTCAGTTGTGATATGTATCTTTTGGTTATGAGTTGTTTATTATATTCTCATTACTGTGATCGGGACCTGTGCCTTCGTTTGTATTTTTTGACGCGTAACGTATTAGATTAAGAAGACGGGGTCTAGCACTTATCTCTTCTCAGTTTAATACGTCGCTGGCTTGCTCGCGTCCCGATTCCCTGGTATTTTGGGAAACGGGGCGTGACAAAATACCCTACTCACGGGTAATCTATCATGGAAGTAAAACTTATAACTGATCAAATATCTATGTGTGCATCATCTTGTGCTATAGCCATACTCTTGTAATGCTCTTACTCAATCGCTCTGCGACAATAGGATTTATTATCTCTCTATTCCGAATACATGTAATAACGATACTTTTGTAATACTCTTACTTAATCGTTCTACGGCAAATAAGTTTCATCTCCCTATTTTCGGATACATCTAAAACAACACTATTTATATGTGTTTATCAGTTTAACTTGTATCAAAAGTGTGTCAATCTAACACAATCTAAGCATACATGCACCAATCTCGGTGTGCGTGACCACATCTAAAATTTACCATCAATCCAGGTGTTTAATAACCACTAATCTCGTAGTCTATCATCATAAGGTTGAGAGATTCGCTCGAAAACCCAAAACCAAACCAGTTAAACATGCACAGGATGAAACAGACTGGCGGTCGATCGTGGCGGTCGACCACGACGGACTCCAGAGACTACCCAAGTCTCTGTCCTGCACGCGGTCGACCGTGGTCCAGAGACTACCCAAGTCTCTGTCCTGCACGCGGTCGACCGTGGCGGTCGACCGTGAACCCAAATTCTAGTTTTTCACAGATTTGTGTGTGTCATGTTCACGTTGTGTTTTCTTGATATAAACATGTTTAAAACTTTATGAAACTTGTATGCAAACATGCCACAGCAGATAGGAACATCTGGAAACAAACTCAACATGTATAACCATGATTTTATGCATTAGATTTATATTCAAAACCCTAAAACATGCATAAAAGCTCAAAACGATGAATCAAACTTTTTTCTTTAGATTAACCACATTTTAAAATCATTTTCAGATCTTAAATACATCTGTAAAATCGTTCTCAACCTTTTTAGCATGCAAAGACCTAGTCTTTATACATATAATACAAAAGAATTTGATTTTATTCATAAATTAGTCCTTTAGGCTCTACAAAACATGTTTAAAACTCTTTAAAAAATATTTTGAAAACTAGGAGGGGGATTAAAAGAGATGATACTTGCTTGAGATTATAGGGAAAACGTTTAGATGCAAGGATGAAAGAGATCTCCACTCCAAAAGCTAAAAACCATGAGAAATCCTGCTCAAAAGCCTCCAATCTTCTCTAAGAATCAAATTAGGGTTTTGGGGAGTTTGGTGAATATTAGGGTTCTTTGGAATACTGAGAAAATCGTGAAAAACTCATATATATATCAGGGGAAAACGAATATGGGTTTAGAAATCCGAAACTAACTCAAAACAGGAATAAAACACTCTGCAGGTTTCGCGGTTGACCGCCGCGGTCGACCGTACTGCAGCCGACCGTACTGCAGCCGACCGAACTGGGTATTTCCAGATACTCATGTGTTTGGCCATTTGTGCATATTTCAACTCTTCTCTCTCTCTCTCTCTCATGTATGAACTCGTTCATACTCAAAACACATGGTATTATACTCATATACCATTAAATTTCATACTCAAAACACATGGTATTATACTCATATACCATTAAATGATATTTATCATACTAAATATCCACATATCATAATTTATCACACATTAATTATATTATTCATAAATTATCGGGGTTTTATAGATAGCTTCTCTATCAGCAAAAGTGGCTTCTCTATCTGAAAAAGTGAGAATGCTAAGAGAGGAGTTGAGCAATGCTCAATGCATAAGCCTCACTGTATATAACAATAAGAGGCCGACGGGAGAGTTGTCCAGTATAGTGATGGAGGAGCAAACTTGTACATGTTAGAACCTTTTTATTACTTTTGATTATAAATTAGTTGTTAATGTTAGAGATTTATTATTAAGGTTAGAGATTGGTTGTTGAGGTTACAGATTGGTTGTGAAGGTTAAGACTTGGTTGTTAAGTGTATAGATTTTTGTAGTAAAGCTTAGAGGGTTGTTATTTATTTAAGTATATGCATTGGTTGTTAAGATTAAAGGGTTGTTATTTAATTGTCGATTTTTTTCATAATTATAGATTGAAAATGTTAACTAATATATTGTTTTTTTGCAGTTTAGTTTCTATTTATTGGCAAATTTGTTGTTAGTTTTGTTACAGACTGTTTGTTATGGTTACAGATTTGGTGTTAATGTTACAGATTTCTTGTTAATGTTATAAATTGGTAGTTGTTAAGGTTATGTATTTAATGTTAACATTACAGATTTGTTGTTAAGGTTACAAATTAGTGGTTGTTAAAGTTACAGATTTGTTATTAAGGTTAGATTTTTTAGCATTGAAATTTTTATTCATAATGATATTAATAAATGTTAAGTAATATTTTTTTTGTTTTTTTTGACTTAGGCATTCCACACGATGTGGGTGACATTGAAATTGAGATGGAATTCCCTTTAGGAGATGAATTGCCTCCACCCGACTTTACTGACGTTGATATAGAGAGAGAAGGCCCTCAACTAGGAGAAGTCCCTCTAACAGAGGAAGTACCTCCACCTGATGTGAATGACATTGATACGGAGAGGGAAGGTCCTCCTCGATCCGAGGATCCGAGGAGTCCCTCCAACAGAAGTTGACATATTTTTTAAGGATGAAGTTGTTTCTCTCGTTATTAAGATGAATAAGAAAAAGAGGGTTTAAAGGGTGCCCGCACTCCTTAAAAGAAGTAGAACAGGAAGAAGGGTGAAGCCTTCCAAACATGTAGTTACCCCTTACACTAAGGGGAAGAAGAAGGCAACCAAAGAAAAACAAATTATAGGGGAAAAGGAAAGAGTAGATGTGGGGGAAAAAAAGGAAAGAGTAGATGTGGGGGAAAAGGAGAGAGTGGAAGTGGGATCTGATGATGATTTGCCATCGACTAGGCTACATGGTGATCCCCGTGCAATTTGCTTCATGTCATCTCCTATGAGTGAGGAAGAAGAAAAGTTTAGGGATGACTTAAATATAGGGAATCCTTTTCCTGAAGGTTTCATCATCAAAGTTTATGAGCAACACCCCACATTTTTACATAATTATACGGTAGAGCCAGATGTTGCTACCAAGCTAACAAAAGAGGAGAATAAGGTTCTCAATCATTTTGTTATTTGCAAGTGCAACAAATAAGTATTTACTTCATATTACAATTTTATTGTTTTTCTTTTAAGGTTATCTCATAGTTGTCAAGGTTAAAGTTTGGTTATTAGGGATACAACATAGTTGTTAAGGTTACGAATTTGTTATTAAAGTTCAGTTGAAGAGGAGAGTAAAGTTCTCTATTATTGTGTTACTTCATAAAAGAAACAAAATATGGGCTTGGATGTTGCATCAGTATGCATTTAGGGGTTTTAGTCTTTGGACATCACCCTATTTTGTCGTCTAAACCCAACTACTTTATTTGGCACCTTTGAACCTAATCCTATTTATGTATTTGCCCTTTAAACCCAAATAGTATAATTTAGAGTTAGTGTACAATGTACTTATACTATCATATGACAAAAGCCCTAAAATACCCCCTGAATATTCACAAAACTCTCTGCTCTTTCTCCTCTCTCTCTCTCATCATCTATTCTCAGATTCTTTCTATCGTTCCCCCTTTTTGCAACTTGAAAAACCCTAACAATCTCTCCAATTTTTCGCAAAATTTAACTAACCCCTCTCATCCCCAGTCGCTATCAAGCCACTATCGACATATACAACCTAGCTGAAAAACCAGTCCACTCACTCCTCTATTCTTAGATTCTAGCCACTACCTCCTTCTCCCACGCTTCACCTAATCGCCTCCTCCTCTTCCTCCAGCGCTTCGCCTGACTGCCATCGTCTCCTCTAGCACCTCAACCTTAGGTTCTCCTCCCTTAATGCTTCACCATTTGAGTAAGGGATTGACAAAATTTTTCTTACAAGTGTGAGAATAGTTGGAAACTTAGGCTACCATTTCTCGATCTTGGTTTTTGTTTATTTTTATTTTTGAGAAATTAGTTGTAAAACCCCATAATTTTTTAAAATACTATGGTAAAGAGTAACAAATGAGTTATACTATGATAAATATTATTTATGGATGAATGAGTACGTTGGTGATTGATTTGAGATCGTTGAACTTATATATGTATATGTGAAAGTATAAACATGCACACACATGTAAACTTGTAGGCTAGAAAATGCCTCTGGTCGGTCAACTAATGCTTGCTAATCAATCGACCGATAGGAGCTTATCAGTCAATTGATGGCAAGCTATCAGTCAACCGACAGGTGCTCAAGGTAGTTTCCTAGTTTGATTTGGCTTTGGGTCTTTTGGTCTTGTTTCGGGTTTGCCTTCTCCTTTTCATGATATTTCTGAACCTTAGTAGCCACCCTATCCTCTCATCAAACCCTAGAATTAAATTTGTGAGATTTTCAAGAGCTTTGTGAAGAAAATACTAAGAAGAGGGTGAGATCATCGACGTTTGGTGAAGGAGAACCTGTTTTCTTGAATTCTTAGGGATTTCTGCATGTGTTGAGGTGAGTTTCATATCCTCCAAACCCATCCCCCATTTTTAAGTGCTTTTACTTGGTTTGGTCAGATTTATAAAACTAGTTTATGTATCAAAATCACTTCCTTTTAAACCGTATGATATAAATATCTAATCTTTTTTATTTAAAAAGATATAAAATGGATTTCCAGATGTAGACTTAAAGTTTTGAACTTGATTTAACATAAGTTTTGATTAAAGCTAGTTGCTTTCATGATAATCTTACACATATGACACTTACGAACATGTTAGGGTTTTAGTTTAAATTCTCAAATTTGTAATTGTGTATTTATGCAATAGAATTAGCCCTTAATATGTTGATCTAAGTTTAACACATGAGTTTTATTAAAAAAAAGTTTGATTTTTGACGAATTTGTTTGAATATCTAGTTGCCTCCTGAAATAAAAATCTGATTTTGTGCCAATCGGTCGACCGATCAAGGGGGATCAGTCGACCAATAGGCCACCCTACTGTTGGGAACTTTATCTGGTCGGTCGACCAAACCAAGGGCATCGGTTGACCGATCCCTGTCTGTTTGTGTGCATGTTTTGTACGATATGTTGGTTGACCAAGAGGGTGTTTTGGTCGACCGATAGAGGTGGTTTTGCACATGTTGATTCTTCATACGTGTTTAATCGTGAATATGAAGTATGAGCCGCACATCGAGCCACATGCTTGGACACTGGAGTACACATATTGGAGTGTGTTCAAACGAGCATTTGGAGGTGCGTAACCTATGTTTTAAACTCGTCGAGATAGTGAATGACATATACATTGCATTTCATGATAGTGCGGATGCTTGAGTGAGTTAGTTGGTATATCGCAATGAGACCGTGGTAGACTACACTTAGGGTGGTTAGTTGGTACACTGCAATAAGACCACAGTAGACTACACTCCGTTGTGCATCATTGTTTTCTAGAATAGGTTGGTATTCCTATTTCTGCAGGGCAATTGAGTAAGGCGGGTGATGCCACAGGATATTGTGAGCGCCTTACAAAATAATCGAATTTTTTGATAGAAAATTATATAGATTGCATTCATGCTCCCATGTAGTTACCGAGAGTAGGGTATGAGCCTGAGATTTGTCATACACGGCACATTCTATGCGAGATAATTTTATTGGATGTTTATTTCTGTGACTGCACCACCTACCCGAGGGTAGTGTGAGATGTTTGACATGTTTGGCATTGGACGAGGTTTGGTATTATACCGTCTTTCATTTATTATTTATTTCATAGGTTTTGGAGTTAGTATTTAACAATTCATAATTTGAGATACAAGGTATATACATGAGGGTTTCCTTGTTTGGATTATTTCGCTCGACGTACCCATTCTCGTATTGTGGATTTCTAAATATCAATTTCCACTTAGTTCAAGATAGATGATTTTATATCTATATGTACTAACCTATATTTTCATATACTCCTAATCCCCTCCCCTTGGGGTTGATGGAGATGATCTCGCTAGTGCTTTAACGCTCGTTGTTTTCCCTCTTTTCAGCCAGTGAGCCAAGCATCCGGAGAGTCGTAGGTTGATGGAGAGACAATTTAGCTCACCATCTTATATTATTAGTAGTCATTAGTGCACCACATTAGATATTATTTATTTCAGACATTTAGAGTTGTATTTCATTTTGTAAAGGCTGAGTGCCTTAGTACTATTTTATTTAACCCTGTGTATTGTGATACTTCACATTCATTTCAAATTATCAGTTGTTCTTCATTTTATTCAGTTGGAACATGATTTTTATTATTTGGATATCTCTTTCTCTATATCATGTTCATTGTACTTTCATCTTTACCTTACTTGTTTTGTACCTACACTTATTTATTATTGTTTCCACTAGAGAGATATTATTATGATGGTAAAACTTATTGTTGCACTATATGAGTGCATGGCAGGTTCGACATCCTTAGGTTCACATTGGACTACAGCCTTATGTGATACTAGGGGCTCCATAGTTGGTAACAGAGCTCTAGTTCCAGCATCCTTAGGATCATTCTGTGTCAAGTCGTGGAGCAAGGATAGAGTTTATTAGGATTCATGTATAGAGTCTGCTAGGAATTCCTAGATTGAGTGAGGACGTTGTACGTATACCTCAAAAATTATGAATTTTTTTATGATAACTACCTTACTTTGATTGAAAAGTATTTGCGTGAATGATATGTGATACGATTTACCTATTGTTATATGTTATGTTATTTTGCTAGAAGCCTCATTTACTGTGTCTAATAAGCTCTACCCTTTAATTTTAGATGTTAGGAAGAGGACGTGTCATAGAGGAACCCGTGCTCAGGGAGCTGGGCAAGCTGATCCAGAGCCTAATTCGTAGCAGGCTCCATAATATCTGATCGACCTCATAGCACTGCTTGCAGCCCGATTAGCGGTGATTGAGGAGTAGATGGTGAATCAGGTTCCGCCAGTGACACAACCTCTAGTGGTACCACCACCAGTAGCTCATGTACCTATTGCAGAGGAGTCTCCAGCAGTCACACCACCACTAGCTATTGATAGGACCGTAGAATAGGAGGCTTGGCTCCATTTAGTGGAGAGGCACCAGAAGATGAGGGTACTGAAGTTTCATGGTACATCAGATTCACTTGCAGCACTATACGTGTAAACATTTGATTTCTCGAAATAGGGGTTCTTGTTCGTATTAATAAGAATAGCTTATTACAAACTAAATGAATCAAAGTTACAACAGAAGCGGAAGGAATGCCCTCCTTATTTAACGTGGGGTCTTTGGTAGCAATAGGACGCCTCCCTCGATGCTCGTTCCGAGTTTGCTTCCCTTGGATGATCCGATCAAAGTTGTGGGCAAACTTCAGTACACAGTAGAAGCTTGATTGGGTGAGTTCGATCAACAGAGGCCAAGCGAGTGTTTGAAGCTATAGTACACAGTAGAAGCTTGCTTGGATGAGTTTGATCAACAGAGGACAAATAAGTGCTTGTGCTTGTAGGCTGAAGATGCCAAGAATTTGGTCTTCTTGAATGACAAGAAGTCTGATCTCCAAAGAGCAAGACTTTGCCGACGGCGTGCCTGGAACAAAGCTGATCTCGAGTCCAAGATGGTCTTGAGTTCTCTGTAATTCATCCTCAAAGAGGTCGGGTCTTAAGACCCTTTCTCTATGGCTGCTCATGGCCTTTTATAGAGAAGAAGGAGAGTGTAATCACTCCCTTAAATCATGGGAAGTGACCATTCCCATACTGAGTATGGCCATAAGGAGAATCATGATCAAATCTTTTAAATCATGGGAAATAACTATTCCCATGATGGGTACGGTCATAAGGATAACCAATTCCTCAATTCAAGGGATTTGACTGCTCTCATGCTTCAAGTGGGCGGGTGACAGGCTAGGCGAGCTGGCAAGGCTATGCAGGCGAGCTTGGCCTTTAGGCGAGGTTGTGTAGGTGAGCTTGTGTAGGTAAGGCTGGATCATGCAGGCAAGCTTCAAGCTGTCAGGCGAGCTTGCCTTCAGGTGAGCCTGGACCATGTAAGTGAGCTTCAAGATGTCAGGTGAGCTCTGCAGGCTAGGCAGTGCAGGCAAACTTACCTTTGGCCGAGCCTTGATCATGCAGACGAACTTCAAACATTAGGCGAGCTCTGCAGGTTAGGCTGTGCAGGCGAGCTTGTGCATGTAGGCATCAAAAATTACCTATAGGTCTCCGCACGCGGCTCGAGACACAGAGAAGATGATAAACGTCACTATCCGAGTCACAGAAGCTTAATTGACATTGACAAGCACATGAAGTGAGTCAACGAACCATGTGAAGTAACGGAACTTCAGAATAACGGAAACAAGAACTGATCGGGAGCTCCACGTCACTTAAGAAAGATGAAATACCCCCTGTGTCTTGTCCACTCCACAGATGATTCAATCATGGGAGTTTGTAGATCTTTTTGACGGATTTTCGATGCATCTTGAATCACACGATTCTGAATTCGAACGATGAAGATACGGCTGAAACAGACAAGATGCGCAGAACTATGTTTCGGGCCTCGGCGAGACACCCAGAGGTGTCTCGGCCTTGGCCGAGACACCCCTTGGTGTCTCGGACCTTATAGAGCTATTTTACCTATAATGTGCTTTGAACCTAAAGAAACTCAAAGATGAAATTTGTAGAGATCCTTGTTAGCTTTCTAACGCATCTTGGATCAACTCATTCCGAGATCGCATGAGAGTGATAAAGCCAAAATACCAACTACCTCAGAATTCCGAGATAGTGTTAGTGTCTTGCAGAATAATGGAGATTTTGGTCATGATTCGATTCGAATATGAAAAAGTTCAAAAGACAAAAGTTGTATATATCTTCGTTAGCTTTCCAATGCATCTTGAATCATATTATTTGGAGGTCATATGAGGAAGTTAGGGCCAAAATACACAAGATACCCACTGGTGTCTCGACCAGGCCGAGACACCAGTGGGTGTCTCGGCCAGGCCGAGACACCCACGAGTGTCCGCAACCCTGAAAATCGATTTTTGGTAGTTTTAAGCTGTTTTTGATGTTAACCGTCTGGATTTGTTCCAACTGGTAAAATATCATCAAAGAACGTGGTTAAGTGGTTACAACTGAGGATAAGAGTGAATCAACCATTCTTATCCGAAAACAAAGCTCCCGAAGCTTATAAATACAGCCCTAGGACCTTTATTTTTTTAGATCTGGAATTCTCGAGCGTCGGCGAAGCCCTGTTGAATTGAGGACTGAAGAACCACGAATTTTAGAGAGGAGGAGGATACTTCAGTGAATTCTTCAGCGTAAAGGAGAGGAGTTCGTCAGATCTGCAGCCCGGTTCTTTGCCTTAAGATTACCCTGTTATGGTGATCTCGAGAAGAGTGATTATCTCACTGTTGCTGAGATAATTACTTTGGTTTCTTGATTCCTTCACGAATCAATGAAGCTCCGGATCTAATTTGATCGTTTGATGGTCCACGGATACTAACGTCCCCGTCACAGGCCAAGATCCCAGGTAAGAAGCAGGCGATAAACACCCGTTGTGCTGTTTGACGAGAGTTGTACTTTTTTTGTTTTCATTATGTAAAGGTCTTATAAAAAGACTAACTATTATTTTCATTATAACGTTTGAAGTTGTAATGAACACAGCAATGAACAAATCAACTTTCTCCCCAAACAAGCTGGCGACCACAGTGGGAGAAAGTTGATTTGTTCATTGCTGTGTTCATTACAACTTAAAACGTTACAATGAAAATAAAAGTTAGTCTTTTTATAAGACCTTACATAATAAAAATAAAAAAAGTACAACTCTCGTCAAACAGCACAACGGGTGTTTATCGCCTGCTGCTTGCGTAGGATCTTAGCTTGTGACGGGGACGTTAGTATCCGTGGAGCACCAAACGATCAGATCAGATCCGGAGCTTCGTTAATTCACGAAAAAAAATCAAGAAACTGAAGCAATTATCTTAGCAACAGCGAGATAATCACTTTTCTCAAGATCACCGCAATGTGGCAATCTCAAGGCACAGAACCGGGCTGCAGATCTGACGAACTCCTCTTCTTTATGCTGAAGAATTCGTTGAAGTCTCCTCCTCCTCTTTGAAATTCGTGGTTCTTTAGTCCTCAATTCAGCAGGGCTTCACCGACGCTTGAGAATTACAGATCTGAAAAAATGAAGGCCCTAGGGCTGTATTTATAGGCTTCGGGAGCTCTGTTTTCGGATAAGAATGGTTGATTCACTTTCATCTTCAGTTGTAACTACTTAACCACGTTCGTGAATGATATTTTATCAGTTGGAACAAATCTAGGCAGTTAACATTGAAAAATAACTTAAAACTATTAAAAATTGGTTTTTGGGGCTGCGGACACCCGTGGGTGTCTCGGCCTGGCCGAGACACCAGTGGGTGTCTCGGTTTGGTGGGTGTCTCGGCCTGGCCGAGACACCAGTGGGTGTCTCGGTTTGGCCGAGACACCTCTGGGTGTCTCGGCCTGACCGAGACACCTCTGGGTGTCTCGGCCTGACCGAGACACCAGTGGGTATCTTGGGTATTTTAGTCCTAACTTCCTCATATGATCTCCAAATAATATGATTCAAGATGTGTTGAAAGCTGACGAAGATATCTACAACATTTGTCTTTTGAAAATTTTCATATTCGAATTAAATCATGGCCAAAATCTCCATTGTTCTCCGAGACAACAACACTGTCTCAGAATTCGAAGGCAGTTGGTATTTTGGCTTTATCACTCTCATACGATCTTGGAATGAGTTGATCCAAGATGTGTTAGAAAGATAACAAGGATATCTACAACTTTAGTTTTTTGAGTTTCTTCAAATTCAAAGTGTATTCTAGGTAAAATAGCTCTACAATGTCTGAGATACCAAGGGGTGTCTCGGCTTGGTTGAG
>NC_033794.1:45902887-45918499 GCF_001876935.1 Asparagus officinalis | reverse complement strand
GGGGTGTCTTGGCCTGGCCGAGGCACCCTTGGGTGTCTCGACCTGGCCGAGACACCTGTGGGTGTCTCGTCGAGGCCCGGAACGTAGTTCTGCGTGTCTTGTCTGTTTCAGCCGTATCTTCGTCATCCGAACTCGGAATCGTGCGATTCAAGATGCATTGGAAAGCCGTCGAGAAGATCTACAAGCTCTTATGATTGAATCATCTGTGGAGTGGATGGGACATGGGGGGTATTTCGTCTTTTGTAAGTGATGCGGAGCTCCTGATCAGTTCGTGTTTCCGTTATTCCGAAGTTCCGTTACTTTGCATGGTTTGTTGACTCACTTCATGCGCTTGTCAATGTCGATTAAGCTTCTGTGACTCGGATAGTGATGTTAATCATCTTCTCTATGTCTTGAACCATGTGCGGGGACCTATAGGAAATTTTTGATGCCTACAGTGTAGGCGAGGCTGGATCATGCATGCAAGCTTCAAGCATTAGGAGAGCCTAAGGGGATCGTCAGGCGAGCTCCTAGCTGTCGGGCGAGCTTTCCTTGTGTAGGCGAGTTTTAAACATGTAGGCGATCTTGGTAGGCGAGGCTGTGTAGGCGAGCCAGCCTCATTCAGGTGAGCTTAAAGCTTGAAGCCTTCAGGTGAGCTAAACTCCTTTGCAGGCGGGATTGCTCTTCAGGCGAGCTCCAGAACATGCTACGAAGAACAGGTCGTAACTTTTAAATCGTAACTCGAAATTGGACGAATTATATATGAAAATTGACTATCTTGATGAAATGGAGCTGATCAAACTGAGCCCATAAGGTTCGGTTTGCTCCAGTCCATTTTTCTAAATTCCTTCTGGTTTGAGAGATATCAGCGTTTTTTTCTTTTTTATTTGCTATCTCGGGTGAGGTTTTAGCAGTCTTGTTCTGAACTTCTCTGATAGAGATTAAAGGAAATTTTTATTACCTACAAAATCCCCTCTAATGTTTTCAGACCTGAATCAGGCCGCATGGTGTCTGGAACACTTTGGATATGAAAACCTGCAAAGTGATCACTGCTTAGATGGAGTGAGGAGCCTTCCTACGAGCTCAGTGAAGTTGACCTCTTTACTCACAGCTGATGATCACCATTTAGGATTTTGAGCAAACCCTTAGCTATCAACGGATTTGATAAGCCTTTACTGATTACCGTTTGAATTAGGCTAGCCATACTATTCCCCTTGGTATGATGAGTTGTCGAGAAGTTTCTCTTAGGCTTGATGCTAAGATTTATTCTCTATCCTTAGCAATTCGAGGTGTTTGGATTAGGAGAATAGGGAGCAGTTTAACCTCGTATACCAGTCAGAGGTAGGATCAGTTTAGCCTCGTGCACTAGTTGGAGGATAGGAAGCAGTTTCACCTCGTGCACCGGTTGGAGGGAAGGAGCAGTTTCACCTCGTGCATCGGTTGGAGGAAAGGGATCAGTTTAACCTCATGCACCAGTTGGAGGAAATGGAATAGTTTATCCTCGTGCACTGGTTGGAGGAAAGGGAGTAGTTTAGCCTCATGCACCGGTTGGAGGAAAGTGAGCAATTTAGCCTCATGCACAGGTTAGAGGTTGTCAAGTTATCCTTAAGAATATTCTCTAGAAACTTTTTGTTAAAGGTAAGGAATAGTTTAGCCTCGTATACCAGTTAGAGGTTGCCAGGTTATCCTTTAAGAATATTCTATAGGAACTTCCCGTTAAAGGTAAGGAATAGTTTACCCTCATACACCAGTTGGAGGTTTGGGAAACAGTTTATACTCGTATACCTGTTGGAGTTTTGGGAAACAGTTTATACTCGTATACTTGTCGGAGTAAAGGGGAAATTTCATCTCGTGCACCAGTTGGAGTAAAGAGAGCAGTTTAGCCTCGTGCACTGGTTAGAGGAAAGGAGCAGTTTCACCTCGTGCACCGGTTAGAGGTTGTCAGGTTATCCTTAAGAATACTCTTCGGGAACTTCCTATCAACGGTAGGAAACAGTTTATACTCATATACCCGTTGGAGTAAAGGGGCAGTTTCACCTCGTGCACCGGTTGGAGGAAAGGGAACAGTTTAGCCTCGTGCACCGGTTGGAGGATTTGAGCAGTTTAGCCTCGTGCACCGGTTAGAGGGAATGGGGCAGTTTAGCCTCATGCATCGATTGGAGGAAAGGGGGCAGTTTCACCTCGTGCACCGGTTGGAGGAAAGAAGCAGTTTAGCCTTGTGTACCAGTTGGAGAAAAGGAGAAGTTTCACCTCGGTTGGAGGAAAGGGAGCAGTTTAGCTTCGTGCACCGGTTGGAGGAAAGGAGTAGTTTAACCTTGTGTACCAGTTGGAGTTAAGGAGCATTTTCACCTCGTGCACCGCTTGGAGGAAAGAGAGTAGTTTAGCCTTGTGCACCGGTTGGAGAAAAGGAGTAGTTTAGCCTCGTGTACCAGTTGGAGGTAAGGAGCAGTTTCACCTCGTGCACCAGTTGGAGGAAAGGAGCAGTTTCACTTTGTGCACCGGTTGAGGGTTCCAGGTTATCCTTAAGAATATTCTCCATGAACTTCCCGTCAAAGGTAGGAAATAGTTTATACTCGTATACCCATTGGAGTAAAGGGGCAGTTTTACCTCATGCACTGGTTGGAGGAAAGGGAGCAGTTTAGCCTCGTGCACCGGTTGGAGGATATGAGCAGTTTAGCCTCATGCACCGGTTGGAGGAAAGGGAGCAGTTTAGCTTCGTGCACTGGTTAGAGAAAAGGAACAGTTTAGCCTCATGTACCAGTTGGAGGTAAGGAGCAGTTTCACCTCGTGCACCAGTTAGAGGAAATGGAGCAGTTTAGCCTTGTGCACCGGTTAGAGGAAGGAGTAGTTTAGCCTCGTGTACCAGTTAGAGGTAAGGAACAGTTTCACTTCGTGCACCGGTTGGAGGAAAGGAGCAGTTTTACCTCGTGCATCGGTTGGAGGTTGTCTGGTTATCCTTAAGAATATTCTCCAGGAACTTCTCGTCAAAGATAGGAAATAGTTTATACTCATATACGCATTGGAGTAAAGGGGCAGTTTCACCTCGTGCACCGGTTGGAGGTAAGGTGGAGAAGCTTGTCTTCTCTTAGGGCAAAAATGAACCCTAATTTGTCTTCTCTTGGGGTAAAGACGAACCCTGATTTATGTTCTCTTAGGGCAATTACAAACCTTGATTTGTCTTCTCTTAGGGTAAAGACGAACCCTGATTTGTCTTCTCTTGGGGCAAAGACGAACCCAAAATAGTGGCACATCACATGGTAGGCCACTATTTGGATAAAGGAACATCGCTTGGTAGGTCATTATCAAACAACAACACCTTTTGCTGGAAAGACGATGCTAGGGGAATTAAATCATTCAGGGACATATGAGTGTAACGATTGATTGTTATAGGAGCCATCGCATGGTAGGATACTACCTATCGATTGTTCTAAGGATATTAGAACGCTCGAAATGGGTCAGGTCATTCAGGGATGTATGAGTGTGACGACTGCTCGGACAACGCCATTTACGAGAATGACGGTGTCGGCTATTAGAGGTAATCATTAACATGGTAGGAATTATCATGATTGGAGCAACTTTGTGGACCTACCGCTCTATTTTGGTCAGAGGTGATTGTTAACTTGATAGTATTATCGTGATTGAAAAAACTTTGAGAACCTACCATCCTATTAAAGAGGATTGGTAAGCTGATTTTGTCAGAGGTAACCGTTAACATGACAGTGAGAGTTTATTGCGATTTTGAGCAATTTTGTGGACTTACCATCCTATTGAAGAGGACTGATAAGTTGATTTGTCAGAGGTGACTGTTAACGTGACAGTGGTCCCATCATCCTATTGGAGAGGATCGACGGGGGAAATTTAGAAGAGACTATCAGAGATAATAGTTAACTTGATAGTCTTATAAGATCCATTGTCCCAGTGAATGAAACTGATGGAGAAATGGCTATCTGAGGTGGCAGTTAACTTGCTCGCCATCTCATTAGAAAGGATTGGCGAAGGAATTTGGTTTTTGTCCTAACTATAGGAAGTTTTGACTAGGTGAGGATTTGAGATGACCCTAACTGTTCTAAGTTTTAGTCATCCATTTTGAAAGTGGACCTCTCGTTCTTTAGAAGGAATCGAGGGGAAATTTTGACTCTGGTCCTAACTGTAGGAAGGTTTGACCGAGTGGGAGATGTAAGGATGAAATCCTCTGCCGATACATTGCCCATTCAAGTAGAACATCTCCACTACGAATGGGTAATGAAGTTGTAGTCAACTATAGGTTCTCCGATGATTGACGCATTTAAGCATCACCGATCATATTTGACCAGTAGTAGCCAAGTCTTCACAGTCGGCCCCATAGTTTGGGTCCGAGTCGGCGAGCTTGGTTTATGCCATCATGGGCTTCGAAGCAGCGCCCCTCTGTTTTGACGAGGGTTTGGATGAGGAGGTGGTTTCCACTACCAAGATGTCTTGGTCATCACCCCCTTGAAATTCGTATGACCCTTCAACATCCATGCACTTGAGCATACTCCCGACTTGTTCTCCTTGGCGGATTAAGTCTTTCCACGAGTGAGCAACGACTGTGCCCATATTAGATAGGATGTCGATGGAGAGATTGTTCCGGCACATCTCCATGAGAGTGTTCTCAGAAACCTGATCACATGTATGCAGCGATCGGTTCCTGAACCTCTTAACAAAGTTGCTTACAGACTCTGTCTTCTTCTTCTTTATAGCTAGCATGGTGGTCACAGATACTTCTTTGTCATCGTCAAAGAATCTGGCCATGAAGAGTCGTTTCATGTCCTTCCAGCAAGTGATGGATTCAGGCTCCAATCTACGAAACCATTCAAAAGTGACCCCCTTGAGGGTACCAATGAATAGTCAAGTCATAATGGAATCATTCCCCACTATGTGTCTAGTCTGCGCCTGGAAGCAGTAAATGTACTGGGTAGGAGAACCCTTGCCATCAAACTGCAGGAGGTCCAGTGGTTAAAACTTCGCCGGGTAGGAGACTGTATCCCATTCGATTGGATACGGTCTGACAACCCTCAGCTTGTTCATGTGCTTCTGGAGCTTTAAGGCGTCGAGTTGACTTTGGAATTCGTCGAGCCTTTTGTCCCTTGGATTATGACCCAAAGATGACGTTCCTCCAGATGACTTGGATGAGGAGCAAGAAGGAGTAAGCATCCGCTCTTTGTGCTTTGAAGATTTACGCGAACCACACGAAGTCCTCTCTTTCATCTTCTTCTTCTCGCTCAGAAGCTGTTCTAACATCTCCTTTAGGGAATCGATGGTTGCTTGTTGCTCGTCAAGTCTCCTGGATATCTCATCAGGGATATCGGTCATGTGCACATTTGCATGCTCACCCTGAACTGAGCTTGAGGTTTGTGACGTCACCACTGCCGAGCAATCATCATCATTGTCATCAGAGACGGATGCTAAGCGTGTGTAGTCAAATAGAATGGCCACCCCTATTCGGGTGCTAGCGTGTTGGTAGATACCTTCATGCTTAATGGCCTTGGATTTCCCTATCATATTAACAATTATGATGGGGAGCTCCACATCATCGGAAGCTCGTCTCCTCGGACGATGGAGTCTCTCGAAGAGAGGTCTCGGCTTAGGAGACTGTTGAGAAAGCCTCCCGAACACTGATGGCTTTGGCTCCTCGAAACATCGGCAACCCACAAGTACTGCCTGGATGAGTCTCTCATAATAGCACTAAGGGTTTGCCTCGTGAAGAGTATGTTTATGAATCAAATGATCCCTAAGATCCCCTGCGGGTTGGTGCTAGCAACCCCCAGTGTCGGAAGGACCAAGTGTGCAATCGCATGGAGGAGACTCAAAGGAGTCAGAATAAGGACACCTGGGAAATTCCCTAAGTGTCGGATCTAGCTGACCTTGCCGAGATAGGTGAGGTCTAGAATATGGGCGAGCTCCAACCGACTACAGGTGAGCTCGAGTATTTGGGCAACCTTCAGGTGACAGTTGGCAAGGTTTGGATGACTGGTCGTTTAGGCAAGGTTCAAGGTGAGCCTGAGCCTCAGACGACTGCTGGCGCTCAAATGAAGGAGACTCAGGGGAGTCCAAATGAGAACACTTAGGAAATTTCCCAAGCATTGAACTCAGGCGACCCTGTCTAGACAGGCAAGCTTGGGCCTGTTGGCGAAGTTCAGTCGTCTGTTTATTCAGGCGAGGTTCGCATGGTCGGCGACCTTGAGCCTATTGGCGAGGTTCAATCTTTAGTTCTTTCAGGCAAGGTTCGCATGTTTGGCGAACTATCGCTTCTTACAGGCAGGCTCGAGCTGTTAGGTGAGCTTGCCGAGGTCCGCCTATTAGGCATACTTGAGCTCATCGTCTAGGCTTAGTCTTGTGAGGTTCGCCTATTGGGCGAGCTTGCATCTGTTGGCGAGCTTGCATCTGTTGGCGAGCTTGCATGTGCTTGTAAGGTTCGACCTGTCGAGGCACGTCTGTTAAGCGAACTGCAGCTTTGGCTTTCTGGCGAGGGTCGGCTTTCTGGTGAAGTTGGGCCGTCAGGCGAAATCGGGTCTGTTGGCAAAGTTCAGCCATATGGCGAACATGGGCCGTCAGGCGAGCTTGGTGAAGTTCACCTATTTAAACTTGCGGGCGAGCTTGATAAAGTCTGCTTGTTTTATGAAGCTCTCCTAAACTACAGAGTTCGCCATATTTGGGCAGTTCACCAAATTTGAGAACTTCGCTAATGGAGTGAAGCCCACCTGAGTAGGTGGGCTCGCCTGAATTAGGAACGTGGTCTGTAAAGTTAATCCTGACTAATTAGGCGGGCTCGCCTGACTTGAGCGATTCGCTAGAATTGGGAACCTTGTGTTTGTTCTCGGCATCTTGGTTGGTCTCAATAGCCTTGGGGAATAGAACCCCCAGTACTTCCTTGGGTAGAGCTCTTGGGTGTGTTTGCCTTGGCCACTTGGAGTTAGGCCACATGCACAACTCTGCGGTATCGGCGGGTTGCTTTATCACTAGAGGAAGAAGAAGATAAGTACTCCTCATACTTAGCTTGGTTGAACTTAATCACTAAGGACTCAATAGTTGTCCCTTCCGCAATTTCGTCGAACTGCGCCACCACCAATTCATCTGAGTGAACGGTTTCTCCCACTATGGTCGCTATCTTTTGTAGGTGTAAAAATTTGGTTTCCCGAAATAGGGGTTCTTATTCGTATTAATAGGAATAGCTTATTACAAACTAAATGAATCAAAGTTACAATAGAAGCGGAGGGAATGCCCTCCTTATTTAACGTGGAGTCTTTGGTAGAGATAGGACACCTCCCTCGGTACTCGTGCCGAGTTTACTTCCCTTGGATGATCCGATCGAAGTTGCGGACAAGCTTCAGTATGCAGTAGAAGCTTGATTGGGTGCGTTCGATCAACAGAGGCCAAGTGAGTGCTTGAAGCTTCAGTACATAGTAGAAGCTTGATTGGATGAGTTCGATCAACAGAAGCCAAACAAGTGCTTGTGCTTGTAGGCCGAAGATGCCAATATTCGATCTTCTTGAATGACAAGAAGTTTGATCTCCAAAGACCAAGACTTCGCCGACGGCGTGCCTGGAACAAGGCTGATCTTGAGTCCAAGATGATCTTTAGTTCTCTATAATTCATCCTCAAAGAGGTCGGGTCTTAAGACCCTTTCTCTATGACTGCTCATGGCCTTTTATAGAGAAGAAGGAGAGTGTAATCACTCCCTTAAATTATGGAAAGTGACCATTCCCATACAGAGTATGGCCATGAGGAGAATCATGACCAAATCCCTTAAATCGTGGGAAAATGACTATTCCCATGCAGGGTACGGTCATGAGGATAACCAATCCCTTAATTCAAGGGATTTGACTGCTCCCATGCTTCTAGTGGGTGGCTGACAGACTAGGCGAGCTGGCAATGCTGTGCAGGCGAGCTTGGCCTTCAGGCGAGGCTGTGTTGGCGAGCTTGCGCAGGAGAGGCTGGATCATACAGGTGAGCTTCAAGCTGTCAGGCGAGCTTGCCTTCAGGCGAGCCTGGACCATGTAGGCGAGCTTCAAGCTATCAGGCGAGCTCTACAGGCTAGGCGGTGCAGGTGAACTTGCCTTTGGGTGAACCTGGATCATACAGGCAAACTTCAAGCATTAGGTGAGCTCTGCAGGTGGACTGTGTAAGCGAGCTTGTGCATGCGAGGCTGGATCATGCAGGCAAGCTTCAAGCATTAGGAGAGCCCAAAGGGATCATTAGGCGAGCTCCCAGCTGTCGGGCGAACTTGCCTTGTGCATGTGAACTTCAAACATGCAGCGAGCTTGGTAGGCAAGGCTGTGTAGGCGGGCCAACCTCATTCAGGTAAGCTTAAAGCTTGAAACCTTTAGGCGAGCTAAACTCCTTTGCAGATGGGATTGCTCTTCAGGAGAGCTCTAGAACATGCTACGAAGAACAAGTCGTAACTTTCAAACCGTAACTCGGAATTAGACGAATTATATATGAAAATTGACTATCTTGACAAGACAGAGCCGACCAAACTAACCCCATAGGGTTCGGTTTTCTCCTGTCTATTTTGCCAAATTCATTTCGGTTTGAGAGATATCATCATTTTCCCCTTTTCTTTTGCTATCTCAAGTGAGGTTTTAGCAGTCTTGTTCTGAACTTCTCTGATAGGGATTAAATGTAGTTTTTATTGCCTATAGGCACACAAGTGGAAGGAAGATATGGGGAATATTTTGGATATGCTTAATGTGGATACAGTACAGAAGCTGAGGCTAGCAGCATTAAGCCTTAAGGGTGATGCAGGAGGGTGGTACCGACTATAGTTCACTCTAGAGTAGCGTATGACACTCACCTGGGAGGACTTCATCTACTTCTACGATGAGCAGTATGTATCAACGGCGACGAAAGCCGGGAAGGAGTTGGAGCTAGCCCGGTTGGAGCAGGGAGATATGACTGTGGCTGATTATGAGAGCAAGTTTGTGGGTTTGCTCAAGTTTACGAGCATGTGGCAGATTGGGGAACATCAGGCTCAGATGTTTCTGATAGGGCTTCACCCAAGCTTATGTCGCTATTTAGTGTCTTAGTGATTTCACTCAATACGGAAGGTAGTTGATGCTGCCATTTCACAAGAGATCGAGATTACCATGTTTCAGAAGGGCAAGGAAGGGAATGCTAGAGCAGGATACACTGGAGACAAGGGTAAGGGTAAGAGATCATTTTTAGGACCCGGAGAACCTTAGCAGCAGGGCAAGGATTTGCAACAGCAAGGCCCTCATAAGAAGGGACCTCAGCAAGATCAGAGGGCACAATAACATCACATGTTTTAGGGAGCTTGTTTTCACTACCACAAGCTTGGACACAGAGCTGCAGAGTGCCACAGTGCACCAGCAAGAGGCCAACAGGGCAAGAATCAGGGTCAGCAGCAGAACCGAGTACATGGCCGAGGTCAGGGCTAACAGTTGAGGCTTGAGGTACCACCAACAGTGCTGAGGATAGAGAGACAAGTCCATGCCATTCAAGATATTCTTCAGGGACAGATAGTCCCATATACCATAGAGCCTTCGGCGCAACAGTCCGTATCTTTAGGCAGGGTGTATGCAGTCGTACTGCGTGATCATGATGCAAGTGGGACCGTAGTGGAAGGTACGTTCCTTGTGAACTCCTTCCCAGCTTGTATTCTTTTTGATTTTGGAGCTTTGCATTCGTTCATTTATTATGATTTCATGATTAGACTACAGCTTGTAGCACAACCTTTAGATATTCCTCTGTTAGTTTCTACTCATTTGGGAGAAGTGTCCCTCTTAGAGAGTATCTGTAGGAGATGCATTATCAGCTTAGATGAGTCTGAGTTTGTTATTGATTTGATCATATTACGTATGTCTGAGTTTAATGTTATTCTTTGTATGAATTGGTTATCGTTCTACCATGTCAGTATCGACTGTTTTGTAAAAACAGTCAGCTTGCGAGCGTCCGATAGGAGTGAATTAGTCATAACGATCTCACAGGGCAACCAATTTACAGAGTCATTTCTAGCATACGTCAAGGAGGTGATGTTTCAAGATCAGGGTGCTGATTTGTACGAGACCATAGTCATCTCAGAGTATCAGGATGTCTTCCAGGACATACCTGGATTACTTTAAGTGAGAGAGGTTGAGTTCTGTATTGAGTTGCAGCCGGGCACAACACCGATCTCCTATGCACCTTATTGTATGGCACCTGCTGAGATGAGGGAGCTGCAGATTTAGTTAGAGGAGCTCATTATTCAGGGTTTCATTCATCAAAGTCATTCTTCTTGGGGTGCACCGGTCCTCTTTGTAAAGAAGGAGGCAGCATGCATTTGTGCATAGATTATCGTGAGTTGAATAAGGTCACCATCCAGAATAGGTATCCACTACCGAGAATTGATGAACTATTCGACCAGTTGTAGGAAGTGTAGTGTTTCTTAAAGATTGATCTTCATTCTTACTATCATTAGCTGCGGATTCGGGAGATGGATATTCCTAAGATCACCTTTTTGACTCGATATGGGTGTTTTATGTTTTTTGTTATGCCATTGGGCTAACCAATGCACCCGCAGTATTCATAGATTTGATGAATCGGGTTTTTGTTCATACTTGGACTAGTTCGTGATCATTTTCATCGACGACATCCTCATCTATTTGAGATCAGAGGCCAAGCATGAGTAGCATCTTTGTCTTGTATTGCAGACTTTGCGAGATCACCAGTTGTATTGCAGACTTTGCGAGATCACAAGTATGAGTTTTTATTATCAAAGGTTAGATTTTTTGGCCATGTTATTAGTAAGGAGGGTATTGCTGTTAATCTAGCTAAAGTGGAGGCAATTCTGGATTGGGAGCTGCCGAAAACCGTTATAAAGATTCAAAACTTTTGGGACTTGTCGGATATTACAGGAAGTTCATCTAGGACTTTTCAAAGATAGCTACCCCGTTGACACACCTTACAAAGAAGGGTGTATAGTTTGTTTGAGGGCCAGAGTGTCAGAAAGCCTTTGAGACATTAAAGACCAAGTTGACTACGACACCGATTTTGATTATCCCGAGCAGTAATAAGACTTTTGTTGTCTACACGGATGCATCTTTGTTGGGATTAGGAGGTGTTTTGATAAAGATCCAGAGAGTAGTAACTTTCATTTCACGATAGCTGTGGACTCGCAAGTAAAATTATCACACCCATGACTTAGAGTTGGCAGCGGTAGTCTTCACACTAAAGACGTGGAAACATTATCTTTATGGAGTTCAGTTCGAATTGTTTACAGACCATCAGAGTCTGAAGTATCTTTTCTCCCTGAAGGAACTCAACCAGAGGCAGTGACGATGGGTAGAGTTCATCAAGGATTATAAGTTCGTACTTCAGTACCATCCAAGAAAGGCGAACGTTGTAACAGATGCATTGAGTAGGAAGCGTCGTTACTGGCTTTGCAGCTTTGAGGTGCTCGTTGTATCGAGATCTTCTCACTCTTAGTCAATTTGACTTTAGACTGGAGATTGGTGGGAGCAACGCATTTTTGGGAGCTTTAGCCGGATAGCCATCGTGGACTGATAGAGTGATCAGTGCTCAGGTGGAGGACTCTTGGATTCAAACCCAAAGGGCGGGGGATTTCCAAAGAGCCCAAGGCGGATTGGACAACCAGATTAGATAGGGGCTTTTGAATGAAAGGCCGACTATTACTGCCGGATATTTTGCAGTTGAAGAAGGAATTATTTGATGAGGCACATCGCACTAGGTACACAGTGCATCTACGCACAACCAAAATGTACAAGGACCTGAAGAGATATTTTTAGTGGAGCGGCATGCGTAGGGATATTGCGGAGTATGTAGAGAAATACTTTACCTGTCAGCAAGTGAAGGCATAACATCAGAGACTCACAGGAACCCTACAGCCTTTACCCATTCTTGAGTGCAAGTTGCCAGATATTTCTATGAATTTTATTGTGGGCTTGCCAAGGTCTAGCAAAGGGAACGATTCGATTTGGGTGATTGTTGATCGATTGACGAAGTCGGCGCACTTCCTACCCATCAAGACTACTTATACGATGGAGACTTATGCAAGGATTTTCATATAGGAGATTGTATGATTGCATGGAGTTCTAGAGACGATTGTGTCGGATCATGGATCGGTTTTCACATCTCATTTTTAGAAGAGCTTCTAGAATTCTTTCGGCAGCCAGCTATCATATAGTAGTGTTTTCCACCCACAAATAGATGGCCAAACAGAGAGAGTCAACCAGGTGTTGGAGGACCTGTTGCGGGAATGTGTTATCGATTTCCAGGGTAGATGGGAAGAATATATTCCATTGATTGAGTTTGTCTACAATAATAGTTATCAATCTACTATAGGCATGGCTCTTTATGAAGTGTTGTATGGGAGGCCTTGTAGATCCCTGATTTGTTAGGCAGAGCCGGAGAACAGCTTATTACTTGGGCCAGAGCTCGTGAGGTAGACTACAGAGAAGTTAGTATTAATTCGAGAGCGTATTCTTGTAGCCCAAAGTCAGTAGAAGAGCTATGCAGATCAGAGGCGATGACCATTGGAGTTTCAAGTTAGGGACAATGTTTTATTGAAAGTATCGCCGATGAAGAGTGTTCAGCGATTTGGCAGACGAGGAAAGCTTGCTATGAGATTCATTGTACCATTCCAGATTGTGGAACGTATTGGAGCCATTTCATACCAGCTAGATCTTCCTGCGTTGATGTCTGGAGTGCATGACGTTTTTCATATTTCGATGCTCAAGAAGCATTTACGTGACGAGTAGCAGCATAGAGTGTTAGATCCACCAGCGATTGAGCTTCAGGCAGATTTGACCACTATTGAGATCCCAGTTCGTATTCTTGCTAAGAAGGACAAGAAGCTTAGAAATAAAGTGATTCCATTAGTCAAAGTTTAGTGGAACCGACAAGGTTGTATCAAAAACCTGAAAGAATTACTTTTTCATATGCTCTAAACACTTTTGTTGAATTTCTGCATCGGTTGCTTGAGGATATTTCCTTTTTATAGTTTTTACCAATTTTTTCATAGGGTTCTCATCATGAATTTCTTGAGTAAGTGTATTCTCAAGAATTTTATTATTTTTATAATAATTTCCTTAATTTGTTTTACCTTTTCTTTAGTAATGATGCTACTTCATCATCTGTAGTGATATTTTCTTTGTAGTACTGGTAAATTTAGATCATCCCATGTAGCTTCAATTGACCAATTCCATATCCAGGGTATCTCTGTTTCAGCAAAGAAATAAATGGTACATAGTCCTTCTGGAATTTGTTCTTCTCTTAATTTCTAAATAATCGGATGGGAATCAACCCAAGAAGAATATAACTTCATAATGGTTTCTAGCAATATATTCATTGCTGCTCCATATCTAACCCAACATTTGAAGAACCAATTTAGCAAATCTTTATATATAGCTTCAGGGCAGAGCTTTATTAACCAGGTGTGCTTATTTTTGGGATTCCGATATAAGAAGAGATTATGAAAAGCTACTTGATAATCCTAATAATTAAAATAATAAAGTGCCTGAGACTGATTTTTTACCAAAGGAAGCTCTTTGTTTGGACTTATTGCCTAATCTCTAGGCTGTATTACTTCCTTAATAATGCACTAGCTGAAACTAGGAGGAACAATATGATTATCGTTACTCCAAAAATGGGTTACTTCCATACATTTCTAAATTAAAATAGTTTTCATCCATGATCTTGATTTTAAAGATAATGTAGGATAATAAGTAGTATCCAAATATTTTTGTCTTAATCTTTCACGGTTATTCGTTAGAGGTATATCTTCTGTTTTTCTAGATATAACATAGTCTCACTTTGAGATTTTGTATGTCATTCAACTTCTTCCTTTATTATGGATGAATAAGGTTCTGGTGTTTCTTCTGTCATTAGACGATCTTCAATTCCTTGATAAAAGGATGACAAAGAAGCATTACAATTGTTCTTTTTGGCAATGTGCGCCATGAATTAGAAGTATAACTCCGTTCAGATGATGATGTAGTACCTCTCCCCCACCCTAAAGAAGGCTAATTATTCCATCGCATTTGTACCCTGTAAAAATTTGTGGGTAAAAAAATCGGGTAAATGGTTATCAGAACCACAAATATAGGTGATTTTAAACTGATACACAGATAAGTCAGCATGCCAACGAGTAAATATTTGTTTTGATACAATATTTTTAACATCTTTTTCAATAACGGATTTAGCAGAGCTAAAATCAATTTTTAGCAAAAATTATTGATTAAGGATATCATCACAAAATTTAGATAGACATTTAATAATTGCTAACATTTCTTTTTTAATTGTAGAATAATTAAATTAGACTTTATCCTATTTACCTGATGTAAATTTGACAAGTTGTTCTTTATTAGAATTTGGATCAATTTCCTTTAGGATACCACCATATCCTATATTAGAGGCATCG
This sequence comes from Asparagus officinalis, assembly GCF_001876935.1. Classification (NCBI taxonomy): domain Eukaryota; kingdom Viridiplantae; phylum Streptophyta; class Magnoliopsida; order Asparagales; family Asparagaceae; genus Asparagus; species Asparagus officinalis. Next base: position 45,904,125 of record NC_033794.1, on the reverse strand, counting down.
GTTTCTACTATTTTAAACCATTGCACATTAGCTAAATGAATACATGGTAAACATTTAACATTAGATTTAATTCTTTTAACAAACTCGGTATGTTTATCTGTCCAATGGGAGGCATTTTTTCTTAATCTACTATATAAAATAACAGTATCTTTAGCTAGGTTATGATAATAATCCGTTACATAATTAAGAACTCCAAGAAATCTTTTGTAATTATTTAATGTCTAGTATGACATCAGGAAATTTTGAAGCAAATTCTATACTTCTATCAATAGGTATAATAGTACCTTTATGAATATTATGGCCTAAGATTTGATTTCAGTTTGAGCTAACTACATTTTTGGGGCTAATATAGCCAGTCCATTTCATAAAATAATTTTTCAAAATATTTCAAGATGTTTAATGTGTTGACCAAAATTTTAAGAAAAAAATTAAAACATCATCTATATATGATAAAATAAAATCAGTATAAGGAATGAATATTTCATTCATAATATTTTGAAATTCCGACGGGGCATTTTTAAGTCCAAAAAGCATAACATTCCATTCAAAATGTCCAAATGGGACAACAAATGTTGTTTTGTATCTATCTTTTTCTTCAATTTGAATTTGTCAATATCCTGATTTAAGATCAAATTTAGAAAAGATTTTTGAATTATTAATGCAATTTAATAAATCTCTTTTATTTGGAATAGGGTATTTAATCCATTTTAATACTTTATTTAAATGTTTATAATTAATTACTAAATGAGGTTTTCCTCTTTCTTCAATTTATTTCTTTTTTACATAATTCAAGATATTCTTGATTTATTTGACGTGGTCTAGATTTAGTAGGTATATTCTTTTCATCGAAATTATCAATATATGGTAATGAAACAATATGTTGTTTTCTATTCCAAAATGTATTAGGAGAATTACTACAAATAGTTTTATTAAACTGTTCTTCTATTTGAATTATGAATTCCTTTTGTTTATTTATTTGTTCTTCTACTTGAAAAAATATTACTTCTTCTTTAATAAAACTTATTTTCTTTTCTTTTAAAATAGTATTTTTTTACTTCATTCAGTAAATGAGTCTATGGGTCTGTTATAAATTCAAATATAATTTCTTGACCATTATAAGTTGCCTTGAAGCCTTGTGAATTAGTTTGTGTCATTGACATAATTTTATGTAAAAAAGATGTACCAATAATTACATGTTGAGATAAATTTATAACTAATACACAAGGAATAAAAAATTT
>NC_033794.1:45823680-45902877 GCF_001876935.1 Asparagus officinalis | reverse complement strand
TATATATATATATATATATATATATATATATATATATATATATATATAGTTATAGTTATAGTTATAGTTATAGTTATAGTTATAGTTATAGTTATAGTTATAGTTATATTTGTATAAATATTCTTGAAAAATAATTTTGATTAAAATATTTGAAAATTATTTAAAATAAAGAGTTAGCATGTTTCTTTTAAAACTTTTAAATTAAATTTCTAAGTTACACTTGGTTTTGTATAACTATAATGAGAAAAATTTCTAAGGCATTTGTCTTAGAGTTATAAATAAAAACGTTTTCTTGAGTAAAAATTAGCTTCAATTAGAATATTTACATATATTAATTAAATTAATTATTCACTAACTTCTTTAAATTAGCAAGTTAATCGAATTTTATGGGTATATTCACTACAAACCCTCACGAAACTAAAACTCGTCCTCTAGGGTAACCTAGGGGTTTAAAGGCTTATTGTACACACGAAATACAACCGTGATTCCTGCGAAAGACGGTTAGGATTTTTTTCTTCTTCATTTAATTTCTTTCTTAGCTAGAGGACTAGCAAATGTTTAGGTATATGGGTATTTGATAATTATATTTTTATTACATTTATATATTCTCATTATCTATTTCATTTGAATAAAACTATCACTAATAAATTTTTTTTACCGTAATTTTTAGGTTAATGATAGATTAATGAATAAAAACCCAAAAGAATCAAACTCTTTGATTTTCTACCATTTATTAAAGCCCAAATATGAAGATAAAAGAAGGCCCAAGAAATCACAAAAAAAACCAATTTGTTGTAAACCAAACGATCGGCCAACCGATTGGTTCGTTCTAAAATTGTAGTATGACTGTGATTTAATCCTTAAATCTCCAAGTAAAATCCAAGGGTTCTCATTCATTACTGTAGGTTATAAATAGGGGTATAGGTTGAGTGTGAAATTTTTTATAAAAACTCCATTTGGAGTGGACGGTTACTCTTAATTGAGAAGACCTTTCAAAATTATAACTTTTGTTACAATTAATAAAATAAATTTTTTACCTCTTCATATTATTCTTTTATTCTCTTTGTTTGATGATGAAGATGAAGATGAGATGAAGATATAGATTTAGATGAAGATTTACCTTCATCAATAAGCTAGAACTCTCTTGGAATATAAATTTTCTCTTTTATCTTTTTTTCCTATAATATTTTATTGCTTTAGATATTCATGGGGATAGAACCCTCTTGAATTGTATTTATTTTCATCCTAGCTGAGTAGATTTACTTTCATATCTTTATTTTCTTATAATTATTTTGTATTATAGATTTATTTTCTTGCATAGTTTAGATTTTATTTTCTTGCACTATTCGCTAAGAGGCTAGAACCCTCTTGGAAATTAGTTTTTATTTTGTTCATTCGTTTCTTTTCATTCTCACACTAAGAGGCTAGAACCCTCATTGGATTTTTATTTTTATTTTCATTCTCTCACTTAGATGCTAGAACCCTCTTTAGAGTTAGTTTTTATTTTTATTTTCACTCTTTTATTTCTTTATATTTATTTTATAAGATGTGAAACTAATTCTTGTAGGAATTTTAGAATTGCATGAAACTAGTTTAATTTTTTTTATAAATTGTGAATTATTCTCTTGTGCTTAAAATGATTATGTTTAGGATAATTAACTAGAGAACTAATTGGTCGGAGGAATTCTAGAATTACTATCTAGTTGTTGTTCTTTTCATGAATGTTAATTTTACTTAGATGATAATTTGATAAATTATACTTTCCATAAGTAGTTTGATAGTCTATGCTTAATAAATCTAAAGTAAAATATGATAAAAAAGAGAATGATTTACAATTTATAATTAAAATTGACTAGTGGATTCAATTCTAGATTCGCCATATCTTTAATTGAATCCTTCATCTTTTACTTTCTTAATTTTTCTCTTTATTCTTGATTTTATTTTCTTTCTATTTCTTCATCTTTCTTCATCCCCTCTCACTCTAGTTTTATTTTTATTTGCATATAGTCACAATCACTCTCCTTAACTATCTCCACAATCACACATATATCACTCCTAATTGTCGCACACACAACTTAAGCATCATTTTTAATTAATTCCTACAACACCTTCCTCGTGGGATTCAACATTTTTCTATACTATAACTTGATTCTACACTTGCAATCTCGACATATTCACAAAAACTACATCATTATCATTTGTTTGATTTATTTGTTTGATTGTGAATTATTATTCACAAGTCCATTCATTTGGATTCCTATTCCTTTGACGATACTTGTTGAATGCGCTCTTAGGGATTGCTTTTGTTTGCCTTTCTAGGTAGTTGATGTGAACCGGATTATGAGCAAGGGATTAGTTGAGACCATGAATGGCCAGGTACGGATTTTATTGTTAGTTTATTATTGATTTTCTTTATTTGTTACTTTTTTTAAAAATTATATTTCCAAAATTGTCTCATTTTATAAATCACATAATTATATGCTTAACACATTATTATGATGACGTCGTCGTCAGAGTGGTGTATGCTAGCCTCATAGCGCTCTTATTAGGTCACAGGGCATGACATGAATCTTTGTGCCTACCATATTACTTCAATGAAGGTTTGCGAAAGATCCTCGAGTAGGTTTGCTTTGAAGCCCGAATCTCATGATCCCTAAGTGACTCCTATATGGCTAAGTGGTCATTGGGTAATGGACTTCAAGGTAGTCCCCTTGAAAGTGCTTGAGATATTCCCGTGGCATTTCTTCCTTCTCATGCTTCAAGTGGAGAAGCTATATAGGGAACTTTTACTCCATAATGTCATCTCCTTGAAATGAGGTGGGACAATCATAAAGGGGGTTGCCCATGTTTTAGCGTAATGAGATTACGCTTGGTACTCCATAAGTCGACCCCATATCTCCCTAGAAATGATGTCAATGCATACGAGAACGAGTGTTTCTAGGAGTTTTGGCTTTTGATCTAGGTGAGTATTAGCCACGACACCTTTTGCTTTTTCTCCAATAAAGGGGGACCAGTAGGGTGATTATCTTGTTCACCCCCATACATTGTTCAACATTGATCAAAGCAATGACCCAATAGTCAGTCAATTATTGACTCATGGAAAATTTTATTGGATTGAGTTCTTAAGATTAGACTTAGGTTCAAGTGCCACATGATCTCCCTTAATGCATAATGAAGGTCTTCGGTGATGGAGTCCTAATATACACAGATATGATGTCAGATTAATGATGGTGTGCTGCCTACCAGTACCCCTCTGAAGCCTAAGAGTCTAGATGATAAAGTTAAAGAAGTAGGTAATCTAGGTTAGTGTTTTAAGAAGAGAATTATCATAAACCAAGTTTGGCGACACTAGCGAAGGATAAGATAATGTATCCCATTACCTATAGGTAAGGTTGCATCTTTATACTGGTTTCCTAGGGCAGATTAGGTGTACATGTGTCATTATCCTACCAATAGATGCAGTTATAGAAGTTACTTTGCCTACAAATAAATCCATGTGGCTAGACCTTATTGGCGTAGGATGATACAAATAATGTATGTGCAAATAAAGTAAGTTATAGAAGTTGATAATCAGAATGATTGGATATTCAATTAATATCTCCTAACATTGCACATTGAGGATATAGTATGATTTAGATCAATCATGTCAAATCAGGTAAACCACCACAAAACCATGTCGGGTTAAGATAAGGCATAGTAACCGAATTGGGGTGAGTTTAGTTGCTATGGACCTATATTATCATACCTGAGATTTTAGGTTAGGCTCAGGAGATATGACCAGATTATATGCTAAGTGCATATATCCCACACTTTATCCAAACTAAGTGCTTACCTTGTTGATCGAGTCAAGTTGTTGTCACAAAGAGGTCTGGTTAGCTAAACTATAAAATCTGGGTTACATGCATAACAAAAGGGTAATACAAAAGTTATCGAGATCATAGTATGTAAGGCTCTTACTGCAAGAAATATGCTAATTTTTGCATTTCAAATTGGAGTTTTTGACTAAAATGGATAATTAGTGGTGGTTGATGCAATTAAGCACTCGAATATGGAGTTATCTGAGCTTGATGGAATTTGTGAAGACATTAAAAGGTTAGGTCAAAGATTGCAACATTTCAAGGTCCAACGTGCACTTGGAGTTGTGATGAAATTGGTCACGTATTAGTTAAAAAACTTTTGACCTCTCTAATATAGTTTTATGAATAGAATAAGTTCCTAATGTAGTCTACTGAGGTCTCATTACAGTGTACCAACTAACCACCCTAAGTGTAGTCTACCGCGGTCTCATTGCGATATACCAACTAACTCACTCAAGCATCAACACTATCAAGAAATGCAAAGTATATGTCATTCACTATCTCAACGAGTTTAAAACATAGGTCACGCACCTCCAAATGCTCATGTGATCCAATACGTGTACTCCAGTGTCCAAGCACGTGGCTTGATGTGTAGCTCCTACTTCATATTCACGATTAAACGTGTATGAAGAATTAACATGGGCAAAACCACCTCTATCGGTCGACCAAAACACCCTCTCGGTCGACCAACATATCGTGCAAAATATGCACACAAACAGACAGGGATCAATCGACTGATGCCCTTGGTTCGGTGGACCGATTAGATAAAGTTCCCAACAGTAGGGTGACCTATCGGTCGATTGATCACCCTTGATCAGTCGACCGATTGGCACAAAATCAGATTTTTATTTCTGGAGGCAACTAGATATTCAATCAAATTCGTCAAAAATCAAACTTTTTCAATAAAACTCATGTGTTAAACTTAGATCAACATATTTAGGGTTAGTTCTATTGCATGAAAACACAATTACAAATTTCAGAATTTAAACTAAAACCCTAACATGTTCATAAGTGTCATATGTGTAAGATTATCATGAAAGCAACAAGCTTTAATCAAAACTTATGTTAAATCATGTTCAAAACTTTAAGTCCAAATCTTGAAATCCATGTTATATCTTTTTAAATCAAAAAGATTAGATATTCATATCATACGGTTCAAAAGTAAGTGATTTTGATACATAAACTAGATTTATAAATCTGTCCAAACCAAGTAAAAGCATTATATCATTTAAAAAACTTATGTTAAATCATGTTCAAAACTTTAAGTCCGCATTGGAAATCCGTTTTATATATTTCTAAATCAAAAACATTAGATATTTATATCATACGGTTCAAAAAGAAGTGATTTTGATACATAAACTAGATTTATAAATCTGACCAAACCAAGTAAAAGCATTTAAAAATGAGGGATAGGTTTGGAGGAGATGAAACTCACCTCAACACATGCAGAATTCCCTAAGAATGCAAGAAAGCAGGTTCTCCTTTGCCAAACACCAACGATCTCACCCACTTCTCAGTATTTTCTTCACAAAGCTCTTGAAAATCTCACAAATTTAATTCTAGGGTTTGATAAGGGGAGAGGGTGGCTGCTAAGGTTTAGAAATATCATGAAAAAGAGATATTTTTGTGAAAAATACACACACACACACACACACACATATATATATATATATATATATATATATATATATATATATTTTTGTGAAAAATACACACACACACACACACACACATATATATATATATATATATATATATATATGGAGGCAAACCCGAAACAAGACCAAAAGACCCGAAACCAAATCAAATAGGGAAACTACCTTGATCACCCGTCGGTCGACTGATAGCTTGCCATCAATCGACTGATAAGCTCCTATCAGTCGACTGATTGGGAAGCATTAGTCAACCAACCCGAGGCATTTTCCAGCCTACAGGTTTGCATGTGTGTGCATGTTTATACTTTCACATATACATATATAAGTTCAAACAATCTCAAATCAATCATTAACATACTCATTCATCCATAAATGATATTTATCATAGTATAACTCATTTGTACTATTTACCATAGTATTTTCAAAAATTACGGGGTTTTACATTCACACATCCCCCCCTAAAGAATTTCATCCTTAAAATTCTACAATCGCATCTTAGATATTACTAATATGAGAAAAGCATATTAAGGGAATAATCTAGACAAGGAAACTCTTACGTACACATCTCGTACCATTAATCTCCAGATATGAATCACAAGCAATATTTACACTTAACAATCTGGTAGCGGTAGGGCTGGCAATGGTACACAATTCCATTCCAACCAATTCATGTACCAACCGTATCAAATACGTTGGTATACCATCAAATCGGTACACGGTACACGAGAAAGTATACCGTACCAGCTTTAAAAAATAGTATGGTAGGTGGTACATATTTTTCTTCTACCGTGGTATACCGTACCTACCAACTTATATTATATTAAATTATTAAATATAATATATATATATATAATATATATATATATAAGCTTCTCTCAACTTCAAGGAGCTGCTCTAAAAGCTTCTCTCTCTTCTGATTAAGTTCCAGATCTCTCAACTTCGTATTGTTTTCTCTAAAAAAGCACTGTAAACATTCTTCTTTAGTATGAGTTTGCGTTCATTGTCTAAAGCATTAGTTGTCAGAGTGCATTTATAAATACGTGTCCAATATTTTCAAGTTCTGACTAAGTCCATTGTTTCATAATTAAGTCCATTGTTTTATTCACTGCTGTCAAGCACCGTCTGTGTTACGTATTGTGCTAGTAATAGATTTGCAGAATTTAACAGGTAACTGGAGTTCAACAATAATGATGGATTATCAACACAGCATCAACATTGGAGAAAATATAACGTGAGCATCACTGAAATCAGGCAACATGAGAATAATAACTTACAATAGATGCAGCAAATGTTCATCAAATCTGGCATATAAGCTGTTCATATTCCAAAACCATACAATAGATGCAGCAAATGTTCATCAAATCTGGCATATAAGCTGTTCATATTCCAAAACCATAATACATTAAGAACTATATTACCTCTATTCATCAAATCTGGCATATAAGCTGTTCATATTCCAAAACCATAATACATTAAGAACTATATTACCTCTATTATCTTTTGATATTACATTCTAATACTCTCTAAACTAAATTAATTATCATTCTTAATTAATTATATTATATGTCACTTTAAGTTTACATAATTTTTGGGCCATAAATATCTTGGTAGAAGCCTATTACCAACCGTACCAATCGAGTACCAACCGTACCAAGTAGTTAGTATACCAACGTTATTGGTTGGTAGAAATGGTGAATTTTTCCTACCAATTATATGTTGGTTGGTACATGGTACTAGGAAAATGTAATTGGTATACCTACCAATCCAACCCTACAATCTGGAATGCAAATACTCCTACTTAACCCCTAATTAAACAGAACTAGTACGTCGGGCGAAAAATTCAAACAAGGAACCCTCATGTATATACCATGTGTTCCGAATGATTAGGAACTAAGTGTTAATATCCACATTCTAGCGTTAAATGTAAATATAGCCATAAAGACAAAATAAACACAAACAAATCATAGTTGACATTATACCTGCTCAAACAGGTGCGGGTAGTCACGACGCATATCCTCCTCACGCTCACAAGAAGCCTCCTCAGCGTAGGCGTCAAAAATTGCCTATAGGTTCCCGTACGTAGCTCGAGATAAAGAAAAGATGATGAACATTATTATTCTAGTCAAGGAGAATTATCTAACGTTAACAAGCGCATGAAGCGAGTCGATGAAGTGTACGAATCAACGGGGCGGCAGAATAAGGTATAGATGATTCGATCGAGAGTTACGTTTCACCCATAAAAGATGAAGAGTCACTCATCTTTCATCCACCCCACATGTGATTCACCCATGGGAGATTGTAGATCTCTTCTTCGGCTTTCCAACGCACTTTAAATTGTGTCATTCCGAGATCGGACTGGAAAATTACAGGGAAAACACTTAAGGCACGCTAAACAGCATCTCGGTCAAAACCGAGACACGTATTGTGTCTCCGCCAAGTCCAAGACACACATTGTGTCTTGACCAAGGCTGAGATAGACTTTGTGTCTCGACCAAGGCCTAGACACGAAGTCTGTCTTATGCCTGAAATGCTGTTTTCGCTGCTAACCATCGGGATTTTGGTATATTCTGATCCAAAGCCTCCCCAATTGATTTGAAGCTATCTTGGAACATGGTTAAGCGGTTGCAACTAAGGATGAGATCAAATCGGTCATTCTTATCTAAAAACTGAGCTTATGAATAGGGCCTTTATTTGCACAGATCTAAAATTCTTGAGTCTCAGCGAAGCCCTATCGAATTGAAGAGTGGGGAGCACGAATTTTAGAGAGTAGGAAAAGATCTTGGTGAGTTCTTCAGCACAAAGAGAGGAAGAGTTCAAGAGATCTGCATCTCGAGCATTCACTCTTCTTCCTCTCTCTTGTTATCTATAGAGAAGTTTCCCTAAACTCAATCTAGCTTTACATTTATATTGTTTAATTACCATTTTATTAAGCTAGTGTTTATATTGAGTTTAGTTAATTTTGTTTACTCTTTGTTTACACACACAACCATTGAGCTTATAGTATTTACATTCATAGTATATTTTGGGTTGTGGGGTTTGTGACTTAGAGTGTGAGCTTACATTGAGTTCTCACCTTGTATTACAGAACAAACACTTTGTTATTTTGCCTAATTGTGTAGATCACTTTGTAATACACTTGTACACCAAGAGGAGTGTGTGGTGAGGACGGAGTCGATTCGAGAGGAGTGGTGTCGGTGGCCTAGTGAGAGGTGATAATTCCGAGCACTCGAGTGAGTCGATACTTGAGGACCAACACTTGAGGTTGTAGCTTGTGTATGTACATTGTGAGATTTTGTGAGAGTTGTAGGTTGACTTGATAACCGAGTGTGTAGAGAAGTTCTGGCTTCCAAACCGGGTGTGTCGTGATAGTGGAGAGAGGTGAGGAGCAGGGACGTAGGTCGTGGGGACCGAACGTCGTGAACATATCGTTTGTTTGTGATTGCATTGGCGCACTTAATTTTGTGTTCATCTTATATCGCCTATTGCATCTTGTTTATTTCTTCCACTATACTGTTTGCCCTTGCTTAGTTTACTTATCCTTGCATATATATCTTATTACATATCATATTTGCTAGGATATTTGTTAATAAGTTTTAATTGGCATTAAATCGGATTAGATTAGCATAAACCCTATTTACCCCCCCCCTCTAGGGTTCTTTCATAGCGACATTAGGGTTCAAAAATTAGTATCAGAGCTTAGTGCTCCTTGATTTAAGGTCTAATCGTCTTGAGTTAAAGATCCAAGTTATCTTTTTGTGCTAATCCAATTTTTGATTATTGTATCTTGCTTGCATATTTTTATAAATTATAAATATGAATGATGCATCTTGTTTTGGCTATGATCCTAGTGTTGCTCCAAAATATAGAAACTTCTCTTAAACTAAATGGTGCTTTAGATTTAAAATATTTGTTAAATTTAAAAATATTGATTTATGGGAAGTTATTGACAATGCTTATATTGTGCCCACATTGGAGAAATCCAAATGGAGCAAACATGATAAGAAGATGTTTACAAGACAATGCTTATATTGTGCCCACATTGGAGAAATCCAAATGGAGCAAACATGATAAGAAGATGTTTACAATGAACAAGTTAGTGTTAGAATTCGGAGAAATCCAAATGGAGCAAACATGATAAGAAGATGTTTACAATGAACAAGTTAGTGTTAGAATTCATGTTTAATGCTTTCGAACCATGTATTTCTAATGAACTTGCTCCTTTTGATAGTGCTTAGGCGATATGGAAACTTTTTGAAGCACATCAAGGAGACTTGGAGGAGATTCGACGCGTTGTGGCGGAATCGATTTCAAGTGATAGTGGAGCATCATCATCATGCACACGGCCACTAGGCAATAGCCCTAGTGTAGTAAGCCATTCGGAATCCGATAGTGACTTATCCATTAATGAACCCGCTTGTGCATATGATAGATTAATGCATGCCTATATGAAATTGCATAATAATTTTATTGATTTAAAAAGCAAGCATGATAATTTGAAATCCGATCATGAGTTGCTAGTGTCTAAATTTGATGTCATTGCAAAAGAAAATACTATGTTTAAAAAAAACAATGACTTGTTAAATTTGGAAAATAACAAATTGACCTCATCCATTTCTAGCTTAACTCATGCTAATGATGATACCATGATAGAAGTAGAATGTATTAGAAATGAATTTTATTCTCTTAAGAATAATCATCCATGCTCTACTTCTATGTCCAATACATGTATGCAAAATAATGAGTTGAGTAAAGTTAAACATCGCATATCTTGTTTAGATTCAACCTTGAAAACATGTATGGTTAACAATGATAAGATTATGGACATGTGTGCTAAATCTCATGCTACTACACCTAGACATATTACACATCATGCACACATGTATAGCAAGATTTACAAATGCTCCATTTGCGGCCGAAAAGGCCATTTAGCTAAATTTTGCTATGATGCACACAAACCAAAGAATGCTAATGCTCATTGTGCATCTCATGTAGCTTCATCATCATGTACACATACACATTCACATGCTCTATCTCATAAAGTTCATCATAAGCATGCTAATGTGTATCATTGTAATCATTGTGGTCGTTTTGGTCATTTAGCCGAATATTGTTTTGATTTGAAAAGAAAATCTAGTTTGCCAAATGTTTCTAGTAGATCACATGTTTTCAAATGTGATGTTTGTGGTAGATTTGGCCATTTGGTGAAGTTTTGTTATAATTTGGATAGATGTTCAAACTTGCCAAATTTCTCAAATAAACCGCCTTTGTTTGATCATGTTTCTCATTTGCGAAATAATTTAAAAGAAAAATCTTTATTTGCAAATGATTCCCGTGCACGCCCACCTGGTCAACATAAATCATTTAACTCTCTTCGTTGCACCTATTGCAATCGGAAAGGTCATGTGTATAATTTTTGTTTTGACCATGCTAGTGTACCACATGTGCCCAAGAGGGTTCATAACCCTAGGGCTTTGAGCTTTATTAATAGGGGTAATGTCCCTAAACAATCTGGCACCAAGAATGCTTGTGTGCCAAAATCTTTTTAAACCAAGAATTTTATTATTTTATTATTTTTCATGTATTGGTTTTGAAAAATGTGTTTTGAAATTTTTTTTTGAATAAGAAAACAATTGTTTTTTGATCAATTCTTTTGTTTTCATGATTAATAGTTTTGATCTTTCATGAGAGGTTTATATTTATGTTACCCCCGGGTTTATTGGGTGTTTATTCCCAAATCATGTTTTCCGGATGCTAGAATGATTACATGGGTTAGAACAAGCTTAAGAGCTTGATATATTGTTGCCTCTCTTGAAATTCCTTTGTCAAAGATTTTGTTTTGATTTGTTTCTTTGAATTCATTATATTTCACTTATATGATGATATTTATATATTTGTGCTCATGGATCATCTATTCAGGCCTTATAATGTATTCTATGAGTGGTTTGATCAAGTTATACAAAGAATTTTTTTTTGATCAAACATTGTTTTTGGACTCAAATCTTGATTTATGATTTCATTTGAGTGATTTGTTTTCATTTGAAAACTTTTTTTTCATGGTTCTCATGTTTTCCTCATTCCTTTGTTTTCATAAATTTATTCATACATGGTTTTTATGTTTGAGTAATGAGACATTATTTCATAATGACATATCAATACATGTTCTCATTGTCTTGTTTGTATGTGAGTTATATTTAGCATATCTTTCATTTATGCTTACTCACATGTTTTTGCCTTAGCATTCATTTCATATATCCATTAAGGCATTTTGATAGGGGGAGAAATCCCTATACTTGTTTTATACTCACTCATGCATATTGATAGGGGGAGCTTTCGCTCTCTTCATTCTTGATTGTTTTCCCCTTTTTGATGTTGTCAAAGGGAGAGAAATATTATGAGTATACATTTCCTTGTTTATATGCATGTGAATTATAATTTATATATTTATTTCCTTTCATGCATATATCTTTTTGTAAATTGTTTGTCATCATCAAAAAGGGGGAGATTGTTGACCTTCTTATTTTGATGATGATTTACAAACAATTTACTTCTAATGTTGTTTGTCTAGTGTTTATATTTTTGTATTAATTGTAGACAAACAACATGTTGGAGGATGGATGGAATTGCGTATTTACGATCATATCCAATGGAGGTTGGCGGAATAGTGGAGTGAAGCAAATGCAATTCAAGTTAAAGATCCAAGATCAAGCTTCATCCGCAAGTTTACCAAGTTGAGCTGTAATGAAGATCAAGATCAAGCTTGGGTAACAGTAGTTTAGATTTATATTATATGTGTTGTACTTTAAGCTCAATCATATATACACAAACATTATATTAATTTCCTTGTATATATATAGTTATATATATATACAACACAAGCTTTGTTTTTATATATACATAGTTATATATATATACACAATTTAGCTTTGGTTTCAATGTATATATAGTTTCATATATACATACATATTTTGGTTTCCAAGTTTATACAAATATCTTTCATATTTATTGATTGGTTTTTCATGTTTAAATATGAAACAATTGAATATAATTGGAAAATACATTTTTGTTTCAGGTTTATATGCTTACATATGATTTCATCAATATCAATTTTATTTAGTTCAATGAAATCATGTTTGTTGATTTGAAAGTTTGCAAAACAAGTCTTTTTGTGAAAATATTGCTTTCTTGGTATATGGACTTAACAATAATGATATACATCTTCTATTAAATCTATATATTCATTTTGTAATGTTTCAAAACATGATTAAGCTAAAATGTCAAAACTCATGTGTTTACATTTTCATGTTTTGGACTATTTTATAAAATGATAATATTTTACATTTGGGGGGTCCTTTTAGAAAACCAATTTTTGTAGCATGTGTATTATCATGTCTATAATCATTTTCCAAAGTTTTACATTTTTCTGAATTTATTTGATATTTTTAAACCTAATTTAAAGTTGAGTTTTTCTGTGTACTTCAAGTCTGTGCATGTCTAGTCGACTCATTAGTCGACTCATGAGTCGACTCATAAGTCGACTCACGAAGTGCAACGCAGTTATGATTTTTCCTCTGCTGAGTCGACTCATATAAGGCGACTCATTAGTCGACTCATAAGTCGACTCATGAGTCGACTCATAAGTCGACTTATCAGAGAGCCGTTGCACAGTAACGGCTAGTTTTCTAATTTGTTTGTTTATGGGTTTTTGGTCTTTTCCTTAGGGTTTTTGCTAAAGTTTTAAGTGGGTATAAATACCCCATTGCCTTCAGCTCTTCACACCATCCAAGAGAATGTTTTAACAAAGTTTTAACAAGGGTTTAACTTTTATTTAGTGTTTGTTTAAAAAGCTTTTAAGCGTTTAAGAGTTTTGTTTGTGAAGAGAATTTTACAAGAGCAAGTGGAGATCATACTTGGTGTTTGAGCATTCACTCTTCTCCCTCTCTCTTGTTATCTATAGAGAAGTTTCCCTAAACTCAATCTAGCTTTACATTTATATTGTTTAATTACCATTTTATTAAGCTAGTGTCTATATTGAGTTTAGTTGATTTTGTTTACTCTTTGTTTACACACACAACCATTAAGCTTATAGTATTTACATTCATAGTATATTTTGGGTTGTGGGGTTTGTGACTTAGAGTGTGAGCTTACATTTTGTTCTCACCTTGGTTTAGAGAACAAATACTTTGTTATTGTGCCTAATTGTGTAGATCACTTTGTAATACACTTATACACCAAGAGGAGTGTGTGGTGAGGACGGAGTCGATCCGAGAGGAGTGGCATCAGTGGCCTAGTGAGAGGTGATAATTCCAAGCATTTGAGGGAGTTGATACGTGAGGACCAACGTTTGAGGTTGTAGCTTGTGTATGTACATTGTGAGATTTTGTGAGAGTCGTCGGTTGACTTGATAACCGAGTGTGTAGAGAAGTTCCGGCTTCCAAACCGGGTGTGTCGTGATAGTGGAGATCTCCTCGAGGTGAGGAGCGGGGACGTAGGTCGTGGGGACCGAACCTCGTGAACATATCGTTTGTTTGTGATTACATTGACGCACTTAATTTTGTGTTCATCTTATATCGCCTATTGCATCTTGTTTATTTCTTCCACTATACTTTTTGCCCTTGCTTAGTTTACTTATCCTTGCATATATATCTTATTACATATCACATTTGCTAGGATATTTGTTAGTAAGTTTTAATTGGCATTAAATCGGATTAGATTAGCATAAACCCTATTTACCCCCCCTCTAGTGTTCTTTCATAGAGACATTAGGGTTCAACAAGATGCACCCCGAAGATGAGAAGCATACTTCGTTCGGGACTCCAGTAGGGGTGTAATGTTACACTGTTTTGCCCTTCGGACTTAAGAATGCCGAAGTAACCTATCTGCGCCATGAACATAATTTTCCAGGATCATCTACGAAAGACAATCGAATGCTATGTAGATAACTTGGCTGTGAAGAGTCGTGACAAAGATAATCATCTCCAAGACTTGAGAATGATGTTCGAGCTGATGCGATCCTATAAACTCAAGATAAACCGCACGAAGTCATTTTTAGGGATGTCGAGCGACAAATTCATCGGATTCATCGTCACGACGAAGGGAATTCACGTAGACCCTGACAAGATGCAAGCTATT
The DNA here is from genome assembly GCF_001876935.1 of Asparagus officinalis. Classification (NCBI taxonomy): domain Eukaryota; kingdom Viridiplantae; phylum Streptophyta; class Magnoliopsida; order Asparagales; family Asparagaceae; genus Asparagus; species Asparagus officinalis. The sequence goes on along the minus strand of NC_033794.1, from coordinate 45,888,236 downwards.
CAAGAGCTTCAACCACTCCAAGAATCTCAGGGAATTGAGAGGATTACAAGGACATCTAGCCTACATCTGAAGATTCATCTCGAATCTCTAGGGTAAATGCCAACCCTTCTCCAAGCTGATAAAGAAAGGTGTTTCCTTCGTTTGGGATGAGCCTTGCCAACAAGTGTTTGATGAGATAAAGACTTATCTCTCAAATCCGCCGGTCTTAGTAGCCTCGGTTTTGACAAAACCCTTCCTGATCTATGTACGGGCAATGGAACAATCTCATGGCGCCCTCTTAGCATAGAATGACAATGTCGGCCACGAGCAAGGCATCTACTACTTGAGTAGAACCATGTAGGGAGACGAACGATGATACCCCATGGTCGAAAAGGAGTGTTTAGTCTTGGTGTTCACCATCCAAAAAATTTGACACTACCTGGTTGGTCAAACCATACACGTCATCTCTCGGATGAATCTCATCTGAGTTTTCATGACCTAGCCCAAATCCTTAAATTGGCGCCTAACAAGATGGGCACTCTTACTGTCTCAATACAACAGCACTTTATGCTGCAGAAGTTCGTCAAAGTTCAAACAATTTATGATCTCATGGCCAGTCATCTGATCGAGTCGAAGATTGATATATTCGAAGTTATGCCGGATGAAACCCACGAGATTAATGCAACCTCGGAGGAAGAAGTTTGGTGATTGTACTGTAGGCATCAAAAATTACCTATAGGTTCTCACACGCAGCTCGAGATAAAGAGAAGATGATGAACATCATTATTTGAGTCAAGGGGAATTATCTGACATCAACAAGCACATGAAGCGAGTCGATGAAGCGTACAAATCAACAGGGCGATAAGAATAATGAAAAGATGAATCGATCGGGAGTTACATTTCACCCACGCACAAAAAAGCCAAAGAACTTCAATAATGCAACTCAATAATGCACAAAGTAAAGCAGATAAGAAATGAAGCATTTACATTTGTTCGATTGATCTAAAACAATGATGAAATAATAAAAATCTTTAATTACCTTTGGTATGAGGAGGATGAAGTCAAAATTTTCTTCTTCTTCTTTTGCACATTTTGTTCTTTTCTTTCTTCTTTTTCATTTCCTTTTTTTCTTTTTTTCTTCTCTCTTTTTTTAATTTAGTTTTTCTCTTCTTTTTTACATTTTGTTTTTTTTTCTTTTTTTCTTTTTTTTAAAAGAATAAGAAACTCTCAAATGAGAGAAGAATAAATTCATTTTATTATGAGATAAAAATTAAAAATGTAGAATAACAGATTGAACATGAAAACCTCGTATTCTACATCAAATGCAACATTATTGCTGGAAATTCTACCCTAAAATTTAAAGAAGTCTAAGATGATGAACTCAAATAGGTGATTAAATTCTGTGTATTTCGAAAGTTCTAATAAATTCTGCAGCAATTAAAGGTAGGTATCAATGGTGTTATGCATTCTAAAAGCCTTAGATTTGAACTTAGATTCCTTATTAATAAAAGTTTGTCCTAACACAACCAGTTCTTCTTTAAAATGTTTCTCAAACCTAAGTTTCATGGTTCAGTTATGAAAATTTTGTTATTGTTTGCATTCTAGGAAGCTAAGTTCATCCGCAAACAGTTCTTCAAAACTAAGTTTAGGTAAATATATATCTAACATAACTCCTTTACTTTGAAAGACCTGATCTAACCCATCTAGAATCTTTAGCTCCTCACCAAAGATTTCCTCAAAGCTCTGGTCTAACTCATTCTCTTCTTCTAACTCTTTAATTGAACTTTCCTGAATGTAATTTATTTCTAGAGGTTGATTATTTGGTTAGTTCTCTGGATTGAAAATATAAAGATCAGCAGTCAAATTTCCAAAGGACAGCTTTATTTGACTAGTTCTATAATTAATGAGAGCATTAGAAGTGGCTAAGAATGGTCTTCCTAAGATAACATGTATCTATCCTTTGCGATTGAAAATGGGATATGTTTTAAAGACTACAAAATTCACTGGGAAAATAAAATCCCTGATCTTAATCAGAACATCCTCTATCTCACCCATGGGAATTTTGCCAAATCTATCAGCTAACTGTAAAGTGCATATGGTTGGTTTGAGTTCTCGTACACCTAGTTGCTTGTAGATTGAATAAGAAAGCAAATTAACACTGACCCCTAAGTCTAAAAGTGCCTTATCAATAGAGCTATTTCTAATAACACATGAGATGGTAGGACAACTTGGATCCTTATGTTTCAAAGATATGGTCTTTGAGAGTATAATACTGATATTAGCAGCAAAAAAAGACTTTCTTCGGAATATTTATTCTTCTCTTCTTAATGTACAAATCTTTTAAAAATTTTGCATAAGATATGATTTGTTCAATTACATCTAGGAGAGGAATGTTGACCTTAACCTGTTTGAAAGTTTCTAGGATTTTCTCCTTTTGAGGGGAGTATTTCTAGGCCTGAGTCTGTTTGGAAAGTGAGCAACTAGCTTATACCTATCAAAATTAGGCTTAGGTTTGGGTTCAGGCTCTTGGTCATCAGAATGGGGTGATTGCTGAATAAAGTTATCAGAAGGAGAAAGAATTTATTCGGGTTCAAGAGTTGCATTTGGAGGCATGCTAACTTCATTATCGACATGCTTTCCAAACCGTAGTGAATGGATTGCATTCACTTAATCTTGGTAGGTTGAACTTGATCCCGTATCATTGGGATTGGCCTTGGGTTGACTCAAAAATATTCATTTTTCTCTCTCACTCATAGTACTACTTAGTTGACCAAGTTGGGTTTCTAACCTAGCTATCGCTTGGGTGTTGAAATTGAGAATTTGTTCAGTTGATTGCATGAAGGAATTCAATGTGTTGGATATTTAAGTCAACAAGTTAGTGGACTGTGTAGAAGCTTTAATCATAGTCTTCAAACCCTTTTCTAAAACATTGAGACATTTATCATGATCAAAACTTGGAGGAATATGATTTACAGATTGATGGTGAGGAGACTGATTTGGAAATGGTAGATTTGGTTATTGAAAATTATTTTTGGAAACTAAAAGGAGTTGTGTTACCCTTAGGAAATTGCTAGGTTAAAGTGGGAGTGAAGTTTTGATATTCAGAGTAGCTTCCCCGATTCCATGTAAAATTTGGGTGATTTCTCCAGCATGGATTGTAGGTTGGAGAAAATGGCAATTCACGGGACACTGAAATGTAGCGTTTACCTAACCTAGTGATTAATTGTTTCTTAAGAGAGGACATTCTTCTGAAACGTAGAAACATGGTTGATTTGAGCTGGAGCTCGTTTCCTAATTCTTAAGGCTTCTAACCTGCGCAAGATTGTAGCCATCTTTGCTTCAGAGGTAATGTTTGACTCTAAAAAAAGACCACTAGATTTGGATTGGGGAACTAATGATACTCTATCATCATAATGTTCCCACTGCATGGTTTTCTCGGATAAACTCTCTAAAAACTTTCAAGCTTCATCGACATTTTTTTTCATGAAATAACCTTGAAAAATCGATTCTATGAAAGTTTTTGAAGAATAATCCAATCCATCATAGATGATTTGGCATAATCGTCATTTCTCAAGACTGTGGTGCAGACATTAAATAAGAAGATCCTTAAACCCGTCAAAATACTTCTAGAATGGCTTTCCTGGGACTATCTTAAAGTTTTGAATTCTATTTCTAAGCTTAACCATTTTGTGGATAGAGAAAATTTTCTTCAGAAAAACAATGATAAATTCATCCCAAGTTGAAATAGAATTTGTAGGTAAGATATATAGCTATTTCTTGGCTTTGTGCTTAAGAGTAAATGAAATAAATCTAAGCTTAATCACATCGTCAAATAGTTCTGTAATCTTAATCATAAGACAAACTTCCTCAACTCAGAGATAAAAATGTAAGTGTCTTCTATTTCATTTCTTAAGAATTTTGGAAGCATGTTTATGTAATGCAGTCTAAGCTCAAAATTAGTTCCATTGACCTCGGGAAGCTTAATGCAAAATAGGATTGCATTCCTAGTTAGGTAATACATATCTTGAAGAACAAGTGGATTAGCCATTTCAAAAGATAGTTCAACATGAATTAAACGATTGGTGATATCCCTAACCCAAATTTGCATACACCAAAAATACTTTTTATAATTTTTTTTAAAAACTCTAAGAAAGACAAAAGTTAGTTTTTTTGGATGAAAAAACTAAAAGACCTAAAAGATAAAAATGAGAAGGAGGAGAAGGAAAAACTAACTAAAATAAATCAAAAGCAATCACTTTGTGTCAATCACTTTAAATTCTAGGGTTAAGCCTAAACTCAACGAGACCAGCTCCTAACCAAAAACTCCTTTAGTGATGTTGATGTACTAGTGATCACATAGTCAGTATGTTTCCAAGGAAGGATACTTTCGATGAGAAAAAGGAGATTGATGAGGGGATTTCCATCTTCTTCAACTTTATGTCTAATTCTTGAATTGGGGCTCTGAGGAATCTGCACAAGTAGAAATTCGTGAGAGAGTGGGGATTGGTTCCCCCGTTGTAGCTCCAACGATCAAGTTAGTTGATGAACTTGAGTAGGATCAATAAAGATTTGTGTTCTTGTAATTATGCAGTGTATTCGTGAGAGGATCAGATTTGTGAACCCCTTCAGTGTTAGAATAGTACTTGTATTTATGCTCTATGCTTAATGGGTAGATTAGTCACTTCGGTTGAGCACAGAAGGGTGTTGGTGAAGTGTTAGCTAGCTACTGAGTCAGCTTCTGCTTTACAGGTGTCAACTAGTGACTAGAGGGAGGATCTCCTCAGTATTAAATGAGAAGTGAGAGGGAGTATGACGGTGGCCCACATGGTCTGATAAGTCATAAAGACTATTAGGGTTAGAGGCATGATGATGCTTGCTAAGCATTAAATACAACATAGACAAGTAGTCAACGAGGATAAGCTCGAAGCAGAAGTTATCCTTTAGCTTCGCCAAGAAGTAACGCTTTTCGAGTCGTCCTCGTGGCTAGTCGAATGGTCGAGTGGACTCCTGGTGAGTCATCCGCAACAATAGGGTCAACAAGTACTATTTTTCGAGTCAACATGAATGGATGTTGACAAGTTTAGTTGGCCATGTTGGAAACCGCATCGGTCTTGACAATTTACCCTTTAGAAAGGAATCACATTTTATTGAATGGGATCACCATAACAGTTGGCCCCTTTCGTTTGGAGTCGGCTTGAGATGGGTTCGAGTGAAATAAGATGAGCTTTGGACTAGTGTAAGTCTACTTAGGATGAGAAACTGAAAAGTCTCTTCCAACTGACGTGGCTGACATCTCGTGTATTTCTCATTTACTTCCATCGCTCCACTTTTCTTGGCTGATGTCATCATGAATTTGAACCGCTAGATCTAATTTCTGACCAATGGTTAGAATTATATTTCAGGAATCGAAGTGTCATGGAGTTAGTAGGAGGCGTTCCGATTTTTGAGTGTTGAGGCATGGAATAATAAAGGGGTGGTGCTTCGTGTTTTGAGTAATAATTTGAGATTTTGAGGTGGATCTTATCCATTTGTTTTGAAACACTGTATCCTCTCAGATCAGTCCATGTGCCAGAAACTATAAATAGCTCACTAGTGGCTGAGAAGTTTTCTTAACGAACTCTTATTCTGAAAGATCTTCGACGTTTCTTTGGACTTTTTGCAGAAAACCTTTCAATGGCTTCTCAAGCTTCGACCACTAGCAGTAATGACGAGAAGATCGCTCTTCTCTAGCTTATTCGCTTGAGGATCTACATGGATGATCTTGAGCAGTTTTATAAGCTCTATGATATCCCCAAGATTTTCACACTAGCGGTGCCGAACAAAGGCGAGCCAGTGTATAGCCATGGCGAGAATCGTGTGCCGTTGTATCTTGCTCATTTGGAGCATAGTCTATGGCCGCCTCTTCATCCTTTCATTAGGGACATGCATGTCGCCTTAGGGGTTTCCCCTTCTCAATTCTATTGAAGTACGGTGGGGGTTTTGGTGGCCTTCATCGTCATTTGCCACCGCATCAGGGTTCACCCGAGCATGAGGCTGCTTAGGTATCTGATTAGCGTTGAGTCAGCTGCAAAAGATCCACACTACTTCTACCATTACCGTAGAGGTTTCCAATTTGTCTCTAATACTTTGGAGTTGAACAGAGGCTGGAGGGAGTGGTATGTGTGGGTCTATAGCACCGACAACGTTTTCGCCTGCTCAAATTGGCTTGGGGTGATTAGGGACGCGTTGAGTCCGATCACCCTTAGTGTTTAGGAGGGGAGGGACTTGGAAAATGTTTGCTCCTATGTTGGATCACAGGAGAGGAGCAACCTTTTTGACATGGTATCTCTTCGAGCGACGGGCGTGTCCATGATTTTGTTCTCCACTGGCGATCGGATGAGGGCGAGTCTTCTAGCTCTTCCTCTGGCAGAGAATCACAAAAGGGGCGTAGGGGAAGAGGAGTCAGGCTTCGTCGCTAGGCTACAAAATAAATTGGGGGGACCCCTTAGCCATAAGGAGGTAGCCGGCATGATGCCTCAAGCGGCTAAAATTGCTTCTCAATTGAGGCGAAGGACGAGGGCTGAGAGGAGAGCCCATGTCGACTTGGTCGTTGAACTTCAGTCGGCTGAAAGGAGTCTGCTGGTTGCCCAAGTTGACCACTCGAGTAATGTGGGGCTGGTAGATGAGTCTTCTTTTGGCGGGGAGATGATGGCCTAGCAGTTAAGGCTGCCGAGCTGCCGAAACTAAGACCCAGGTTGGGGACACAGCTGGCCTTAGTTCTATGCCCGAGTCATCCCGCCATCCTAGTAAGAAGTCTGTTGGAGTGGTTAACAATGTCGAAGGGCAAGTGGTGCCTCCGACAGATCATGAAGAGAATGGTGCTGACGAGAGGCCAAAGAGGCTCTAGCCATGGCATCATGATATCACGAAGGTTACCCTTAAATCTTGGGATGTGGCGAAGGTGATGTTTGTGGGAGTGCCATGGAGGCCCTATTCGCATAGAAGGGAATTCCATGAGGGTGATAGATTCAAGAAGAAAATGTCTTTGGATGTTAAGGCCTTAATCTTGGGGTCGGCTACGGCACTACTCGCAGCCGTTTGTCAGTTTGACCTCCCAGAGGAAGAGAAGATTTAGGGGGAGATGCCAAGTGTTGGCATACATCAGGCCCTCCAGCTTACTTAGTTCATTGGGCTTTACTGGAGCAGGCATTGTTCAAACGGCTTGAACATATGCATGACTTCTCCCTAGAGTGGTGGGCAGAACAGGCCTAGGAGAAGTCAGCCAAGGAAGAGGTAGAAAAAAGGACTACTGTCTTGGAGGCTGAGTTAGCTCACAAAGAGGACGCTTGGCGTCAAGAGCTGGATGAGAAGGAGAGGCTCCTGAAGGGCTATAAAATCCAAGTTTCCAAGCACTTGGGTTCTGTTGATGATCTCCAGCGAGAGGTGGCCTAGTTGAAGGGAGAGGTAGGTCGTCTGTAGCTAAGGATTTATAAACGAGATGGTTGACTAACCGTTTTGGATTGGGAGGTCGAGTCTGAGGCACCTGAAGGTAGCAGCCGAGGAGGACACTCAATTGAGCTGTCTTTTGATCAAGCAGCTGAGGCGGGACCTTGAGGAGCGGCCGACTCCAGCGTCAGTGATGATTATCATGGACTTGGAAGGTCGACTTGCTCATCTAGGCTCGGCAGAGTATAGAAAATAGGTTGTCGATGAGTGGCGCCATTTCCCCTTAGGAAAAACTAAGGTAACATTGGCTTGCAAGGCTGGCGTCGACTATCTCACTTCATTACTCCCATCTAGCTCTCTTCCCTCCCTTGATTTCCATTATCCTTCTCGTGTCTCTTGCTACCTTGATCTCTTGGAGGAGATCGAGGAGAGTGGAGGTGAGATGGATCTAGCGTTGGACGTTGGGGGCGTTACCGAGCCAAGGGATGATCCTGAAGAGAATTTTCCCGCTTCCTCAGTTGCTGCCATCGAAGCTCTTGCAGACTCCATTGCCATTGAGAGCCTTCCAAGTCCTACTCCCGGATCTCGTTTAGAGGTTTAGGGGCTTGTATTTGTACTCTCTTTCCACTATCATTTTTTTATATATGTCTGTTTATAACTAGATATGGATATTGTAAAAAAACATTTTGTAATTCACTTTGCTGGAATAAAGATTGATTCTGCTCATCTTGGAGTCTGCCCTCTTTTATTCCTTGTTTTTTGCTTTGCTTTGGTAGCTTGTAGCTTTGTTCTAATTGCAACAAGTGTTGATTGTCATGAGTCGCCTTATTAAGATGATCTAACTATTGAGGGGTCGAGAAGACTAGCTCATGTCACACCGCTGGTGGGCGAGAAGTCTGAGTCTTGTCGATGAGAAATAGCAGGTAGATTTGCCTAAGTCCCTTTGTCGAAGGCAACCAAATATATGAACTCTATGCCTTGGGTTTACCCGTGATGATACCAAGGCCTTTTGAGCAGAGTGACAACTCAGAGGTTGGGTGCCTAGGTCTTACGTAAACGCTTGGGTCTTCAGCAAGAGGATAACCTGGATGTTGGGTGCCCAGGTTTTATGTAGATGCCTGGGTCTTTGATATTCCCATAATGGCCAAGAGCTGACTATGGGATCCGACCATATGGTAAGTGCCTTAGGTTTATTCCTAAAAGGTACTAATGGCTTAATATCCAACCCTGAGGTCAAATGCTTAGAACTTACTAAAGTTGACTATGTCTTTTATAACCCTGAGGCTATGCCTAGGACTTACTTAAGTTGACTATGTCTTTCGCCCTACAGAGGGCTGCCTTAGGGGGCAAATAATGAAATGGCAACCCCGAGGTTAGGTGACCAGGTCTTACATAGATGTCTAGGTCTTCAGGATTCTCATAATAGTCAAGAGGTAACTATGGGAGTCGACCATATGGTTAGTGCCTTAGGTTTATTCCTAAAAAGGTACTAATGGCTTATTATCTAACACTGAAGTCGAATACATAGAACTTACTGAAGTTGATTAGGTATTTTACAACCCTGAGACTATGCCTAGGACTTACTGAAGTCGACTAGGTCTTTCGTCCTACAGAGGGACGCTATGGGAGCAAAATAATAAAATAGCAACCCTGAGGTTCGGTGCCTAGGTCTTACTTAGATGCCTTGGTCTTTAGGATCCCCATAATGGTCGAGAGGCAACTATAGGAGTCAACCATATTAGTGACTTGGGTTTATTCCTAAAAAGGAACCATGAGCTTAATATCTAACCCTAAGGTCGAATGCCTAGAACTTACTGAAGTTGACTAGGTCTTTTACAATCCTGAGGCTGTGCCGAGGACTTACTGAAGTTAACTAGGTCTGTCACCCTACAGAGGGCCGGTCTGGGGGCAAAATAATAAAATGGAAACCCTAAGGTTGGGTGCCCAGGTCTTACGTAGATGTCCGGGTCTTCAGTATAACCAAAATGGTTGAAAGATGATTGTGCGAGTTGACCACGTGGTGAGTGCCTTGGGTTAATTCCTGAAAAAGCACTAAGGGCTTTTAATTCTTGCATTGGATGAAACACTACAGGAGTGCAAAATAGCAATTGAGTTAGTTTCAATAAGAATTTTATTAAGACAATAAAATTTACAAAGTTATTAAAAATATCGTCTCAAATGCTTGATGTTCTAAGGATGTTGTAAAGCTCTCATGTCTAGGTCCTTTAGTCGATAAGTGTCGGCTCGTAGCTTTTCTAGAATTGTGTAAGGACCTTCCCAATTGGGAGCTAGCTTGCCTTGCTGAGTGTCTCTGTTGAAAGCAGCTTTACAGAGGACAAGGTTACCAACATTGAATCTCCTTGGTTGGTTTTTGTTGTTATATTTGTAGGCGATTCGCTGCTGATTGGTGACTTGGGTCTGGAGCACTTTCTCTCGGATCTCATCAAGGAGATCGAGGTTGACTCGAATCCTTTCTGAATTCATATCCTCATCGAAGTGTTGTAGTCGAATGGTTGACATGCCTACTTCAACGGGAGTGAATGCTTCGGCGCCATATGCTAGCTTGAATGAAGTCTCTTTAGTTGAGTTCTTATAGGTCATGCGATACAACAAGAGGATACTTGGCAATTTTTCCACATCTTTGAGATCTGAAGGCTATGGGGTAAGAGGCTACTCCAGGGGAGGAGGTGTACTCTGGGTGATTCAACTCTAAACTCTCCTTGGCTATTCTAAAGGTTTAGCAATCAAGAAGTCAGAGCAGATCTTTCTAAAAAGACAACCAAGAGTTGGAGTGGTTTTCCCTAAAAGGGCCACCAAAGTAGTGTCCTCGAGGAAGCTTTGAAGGTGATGGGACCTTGAACATCCTGTGGATGGATAATTGGAAAATACTCCTCAAAATGGTTGTTAAGGCTATGGAGGAAGAGAACAATGTTGATTTCTCTCAGCCAAAATGATTTTCTGTTTAGCTTGAGTAGCACAATTTCGAGCCCCATTTAGCTTGGATGACATAACTTTAGGGTTGAGCTATAGGATGAGACTGATTAGGCCCTTATTCAGAACCTGACATATCTTCTCAAAAAAGAGAGGAAGCCCCATGGTGGGCACCAAACTGTTGATGTACTAGTAATCACACAGTCTGTATCCAGGATAAGACACTTTCGATGAGGTAGAGGAGATTGATCAGGGGATCACCTTCTTCTCTAACTTTAAGTCTGGTTCTTAAATTAGGGATCTGAGGAATCTGCACTAGTAGAAATTTGTGAGAGAGTAGGGATTGGTTCCCCCATTGTACCTCTAATGATCAAGTTAGTTGATAAACTTGAGTGGGATCAAGAAAGAACTGTGTTCTTGTAATTGTGCAGTGTATGCATGAGAGGATCAGATTTGTGAACCCTTTCAGTGTTAGAATAGTACCTATATTTATACTCAATGCATAAGGGGTAGATTAGTCACTTCGGTCGAGCACAAAAGTGCGGTGGCGAAGTGTTAGCTGGTTGATAAGTCTGATTCTGCTTTACAGGTGTCGGCTGGCGACTGGAGGGAGGATCTTCTCAGCATTAAATGAGAACTGATGGGGAGTATGATGGTGGCCCACGTGGTTTGATAAGTCATAAAGACTATTAGGGTTAAAGGCATGATGATGCCTACTAAGCATTAAATGCGACATAGACACATTGTTAGTGAGGATAAGCTCAAAGCTAAAGTTATTCTTTAGCTTCATCGAGAAGTAATGTCTTTCGAGTCGTCCTCATAGGGCGCTAGTCGAATGGTTAAGTGGACTCTTGGAGAGTCATCCACAACAATAAGGTCGACATGTACCGTGTTTCAAGTCGACATGAAGGGATGTCGACAAGTTTAGTCGGCCATGTTGGTAACCACGTCGGTCTTGGCAATTCACCATTTGGCAATGTTTTATTGAATGGGGTCACTATAACAAGTAAAAAGATTGAAGTTTACTTGGTCACTTAGATAAAAGGATAGTATTAGAGGGAGATCAAAGATCAATTAAGTATCTTGTTTCTTATGGAGCGCTTTACACAACCCTTAAACCTTGCCTTAAGACACCAATGGATTCAAGTAAACTTAAGCTGGCTCACTGAAGGATTTCTTTCTCCTTAATGAGCTCTAGTCCTTAGGGGCCAACGTCTAATGAGTTTTAAAAGGCTTGGGTTTGTGTAGTGAGAGATTTGAGATTTGTGGGCTAAGAAAAAGGTGATGAAGTCCCTCACCTTATCTTGATTGTTGGGTTTTTTCCCTTAAGAATATTTTCAAGTGTGTGTCGAATCAAGATGCTCAAATCACTTGGGTGAATTCCTACAAACTATATGCAATGTAACCCTATGAATTAAAAGCAAATATAAAAGGATGTGAAAAGAAAATATTTTTATTTTTTAATTAGGATTAACAATCAAACAAACGTGAGAACGAGCTCTTGTTTGAGATTATTATCTTATTAGTAAATTTCTAAGTGGAGGGTGAATTTTATTATGGTCAACAAAAGTAAAAAAAATTCTTTTTTTAGATCCTAATTGTTTCTACTTGTGAGGAATTTACTAAAAAGGCGGAGTTGGAAATAGTAGAAAGAATAGCAACCACAAGCAAATCTCCAATCTTCAATCTTCAATCCTTGATCTTCAATCTTCAAAATGATACCTTCACAAGAAAATAAACAAATTAAAGAACCAAAAATAGAAAAATCCTGCTTATAAGTACCTTGCTCGACAACATTGTCAAAAACATGATGTGGAGTTTGTGAATATGTCAAGATTGCAAGTGTACAATAATGTTATAGTATAGAAAAATATCGAATCCCACTTGAAAGCTGTTGTAGGAATTAATCAAAAGTGATTCTTAAGTTGCGTGTGTGACAATTAGGAGTGATAAATGTGTGATTGTAGAGATATAAAGAGAGTGGATGTTACAATATGTAAATAAAAACAAAACTAGATTGAGAGGTAAGAAAGAAAGATGAAGAAAATACAAGAAAATTAAACCAAGAAACAAATAAGAGAAAAATCAAGAAAAAAGTGGAAAATCAAGAAAGTAAAAGATGAAGGATTCAATTAGAGATATGAGAAATCTAGAATTGAATCCACGAGCCAATTTCAATTATAAATTACAGATTATCCTCTTTTTATCATATTTTACTTTAGATTTATTAAACATAGACTATCAAAAAACTTAAGGAAAGCATAACCTATCAAATTATCATCAAAGCAAAATTAACATCCATGAAAAGGACAATAACTAGATAGTAATTCAAGAATTCCTCCTATCAATTAGTTCTATAATTGATTATCCTAAACATTATCATTTTAAGCACAAGAGAGTAATTCACAATTCATAAAAGAAATTAGATTAGTTTTATATAATTCTAAAATTCCTATAAGAATTAGTTCCACATCTTAGAAAATAAAAATAAAAAACAAAAGGGAGAGAATGAAAATAAAAACTAGCTGTAGGCATCAAAACTTGCCTATGGGTTCCCGTACGTAGCTCAAGATAGAGAAAAAAATAATAAACACTATTATTTGGGTTGAAGAGGATTATCTGATGTCGATAAGCGAATGAAGCGAGTCGGCGAAGCGTACGAGTCAACGGGATGGCAGAATAGCGAAGAAACGGTCCAATCGGGAATTACATTTCACTAATAAAAGGTGAAGTGCCACTCATGTCTCACCATGGGAGGTTATAGATCTCTTCTTCATATTTCCTATGCATTTTGAATCGGGTTATTCTGAGATCGGACCGAGGAATTACTGCAAAAACAGACAGAAGGGGGAAACAACGTCTCGGCCAAGGCCAAGACACGTTTGTGTCTTGGCCAGGGCCAAGACAGTCTCGGACGGGACAGCAGAATAGTGAAGAAACGGTCCAATCGGGAATTACATTTCACTCATAAAAGGTGAAGTGCTACTCATGTCTCATTCGTTCCATATATGATTCACCTATGGGAGGTTGTAGATCTCTTCTTCGGCTTTTTGACGTATTTTGAATCGCATTATTCCGAGATCGGACCGAGGAATTACAGCAAAAACAGTCAAAAGGGGGAAAACGACGTCTCACCCAAGGCCAAGACACGTTTGTGTCTTGGCCAGGGCCGAGACAGTCTTGGCTAAGCCAAGTTTGTCTCAGCATGGCTGAGATAGTCTAGCCTAGCCCAGACTATCCCGATGTGGTCAGGACTGTCCTGCCCATGAAAAAAGCCTTTTTACGATCGTTTTCTTGCTGTTAACTGTGTCGATTCTGATCCTAAGCCTTCCCAACTGATTTGAGGTTATTTATAAATATGGTTAAAAGGTTACAAATGAGGATAGGATTAAATCATTCGTTCTTATCTAAAAACAGGGCTTCTAAAGCCTATAAATATAATCCTAGGGCCTTCATTTGCACAGATCCGAAATTCTGAAGCCTCGGTGAAGCCCTGTCGAATTGAAGAGTTAGGAGCCACGAATTTCATAGAGGAGGAAGTGATATTGGTGAGTTCTTCAGCATAAATAGGAAGAGTTTGAGAGATCTATATTCATTCATCCATTTCTTTGAGATCGTACCTAGCTACGATTCTTGAGAAGAGTGATTATCTCGCTTTGCCGAGATAGTTAGTTTAGTTTCTTGTCTCCTTTACAAGGAAACAAAATCTTTATATTGGATCTGATCATTTGGTGGTCCACGAATAAACCCCGGCACAAGCTAAGACCCTATGTAGCAGGTGATAAACGTCCATTGTGTATGTTTTCAGAAAGTTATAAATTTTTTTATTTGTATTTATTGAGATCATTATAACGACTAAAGTTGTGATGAGTCCATTAAGAAAAGAACCAACTTTCCACCAAAATACGCTGGTGACTACAGTGGGAGCCAATAGCCTCGCTGTCGAGGCTATCCTGTCACAGCTGCTAATCAAGATCCTGGTGGATGAAGAGGTCAAATACGAGTTCGACCGGCAAAAGTTTGAGGAGTACGTCTCCTCCTCCTCCTCTAGATCTTTCTCTCCCTGCCAGCATAGGAAGACCACTTCTGTGAAAAAGGTTAGTTGGCCTTTAGATCTGAAAACTCAGGGTGATAATCTTCACCCGAATGCTGTTGAAGACTCCTCTCTAGCCTCCAAGGAAGCCAGATCTAACACTCGTGACAACTCCTCAAAGGTCACGGAGTTGCCCGTCGAGGTCACACCAGTGCCTACAAAAAGGGCTTGCCAAAGACGCGACCAATGTCTTGCCCGCTAATTTACCAAAACTTTGGAACAAGTGGATAAACTCCGCTGATAAACTCCGCTACCAAGCAGATCTAGAGTTTAAAAGGCACCAAGTGGCTAAACCATCATTGCAGCTAGCATCAGAATCCCCCTAACTACCGACTAACAAATGGGTTTGTATCAAAAGAACCCGTTCTACTCTCAAGGAGCGCATCCAAAAGCATTGCGCGCTTCTTGTTCATGCCTGGATACTTGTACGAAAAGCACAAGAGTTACAAAAAAATAAGTGGTCAAAGAGCCACCACGATCTAAGCAGGTTTGGGTGCTAAAGCCCAAGACAACACCTAAAAATGCACCGAAGACAGTTAAGGCACCTCTACCTGACGAGAGACCCCACTCGTGTCTCTCACTCAGTTCCACTTCCAAGGCTACTCCCCAACCTTCAACAATTTTAGATCCCGCTTTTTTTTGCTCCCACACCTCTGGTGAAGCCCTATGGTAGTGTGGTTCTCTCCAAATTTAGGATTCAGTTGAAGGATCGCCTAGGTCCTCTACATGAAGATCGAGGCAAAACTCCTGTCAAAGAATGCTTGGGTCCAACGAACAAATCCAGAGCGACTCTTTAGACTGGGGGTCGTACACGACCTCCCAACAAAACTATTCCTATAACCACCTGCTTGGGGGTGCGTGTAGAAAACCAGGAGCCCGTTAGGGTTTCACCCTTACAAAGGTGTGATTCCAATTGAGTGACTCCTGTGAACGCCAATAAGGCGTTATCTAATCAGATGAAGATGTGTCCGACAGATGACAACATTATACATAAAAGAACAAGTGAACAATTGATAGGTTGCTCTAGCTGCAACGCCGACGAGTTGTGCTATCGGACAGGGGGTGAGTCTTGAAAGAGAAATACCCGAGAAACAGACTCTCACTATCTTTGTGAAAGATTAATCAGGACAGTATTATCAGGATGTGGCTGCCCCAAGACCACTCCACAGAGGGTCTCGGTATTCGAGAGGATCTCTGCTAGAGTGTACATATGTAAACTAAGATGCTTCCTTAAAAGAAGATCAGCCAATCAAGGTGGTGAACTTCCAGAAGTCATCATCAACATGGTCGATAAGGAAAAGTCTACACGAAACTTTAGTCTTGAACCTTTCCTAGACATATCCCAGCGCATAACTCGGCTATGCTCCGGAACCATCAGACCAACGGATTATCGAAGAATTCAGAGTGGGGATTCCTCAGATGATGAAACATTAGATGCAAACTCTACAATCGCTTCTGATAATATGATGTCTAGTGCGGGACGAACTCGAGAGGCATTCATGATTACTACTAAGCAGATGGCTCAGCTCCTTCAAGAAGCTTTGGCTAAGCAGAAGGAGGATTTCAAAATTGAGATGAAGATGGTCGTACAATGGGTCAAAGATTTACATTCCCAGTAGCTCCAAGAGTTGTCAAATTAGCATGGTAAATCAAGTCGTCTCCATACTATCAATTAGGATAGCGACTCAGAAATGGAGGAGAATATCAATGTCGATACCTCTCCTGATGATAAAAATGCTAATGATGGCCTCAATGGTTGGGGTGGCCCTACCAACAACACCAACACTGGGGGTGGTACCACCATTCCTCTTCATGGTCGCCCGAAGAAATATGCAAGTGAAGATCTAAAAAAGACCTTGAAAGTAAAATCAATGCTTTGATGACTGCTCAAGAGGTAAAGAAGACCGGTATTCCATGTCTTTATCTGAGAGAGTGGAAATTAATTCCATATCCAGCAAAGTTCAACCTGATTAACTTCACACTGTTCGACGGAAGGGGTTTGCTCACTCAACACGTATTTACTTCAAGTCCTACCTAGGGATTATTTTAGGTAATGAACCTCTGATGGTACGATCATTCGTGGGGACCCATCGTGCGGTCGCCTTCGACTGGTACCGCCGCCTCAAGCCAGGAAGTATCAACAGCTAGGATGACATGGAGAGCATGTTTCTCGCTAACTTCTTTGGTGATGACACAAAGGTGTTAATCAGGACACTATTTGACGAGAAACAAAAAGACGGAGAATCAGTCAAAAACTTCGTCAAGCGCTTCTGGAATAAGGTGATGAACTGTCAAGATCCGGTCACGGAGGAATTCATCCTCCAAACTTGTCATTACAACCTTTCCTTGGACATGCTGGAAGCTATGAGCGTCACACCATCCAAGACTTAGAAAGGGCTGAAAGTATGCGGGGAGCAAGCTCAACACTTCCTCAAAAGGAAGAAAGCTGAAAGAGGTCAACCCACGACTAATGCCCTAAAACAAAACTTCACCCCTCGTGGTAAAAGAAAAGCACAAGCGAATGCGGTGGATGCAAATCAAACATTCTAATTACAAACCCCAACAACAGCCACAATAACAAGCGCCCAAGCAGCAATTGCCTCAATGGTAACAACAACCTCCAAGGCAACAGAAGGCTTCAGAGCCAAAATTCCCGAAGGAATACTCCTTTAAGGAAGATGAGCTCCATGGTATTCTCAAATACTTGTTAGAAAATAACAAGATCAAGCTGCCTCCAATCACCGATAACGAGGAAGCTAGGAATACTACAGATCCATGGTACTGTACGTTCCACAGAGTAGTTCATTATCCCACCAAAACCTGCTATGCTCTTAAGGATAAAATTCAAGCCTTGATTGACATTATGATTATCACTGCAAAACAACCCATGGAAAAGAAAGTGGGTGCAAATGCAGTAAGCATCAGTTTTGGCTCTGTTCCCCTCATGTGGTTTTAACTAGAACCTGTGACATGGGTAGGGATGAGGATGATTAATGAGGATCCTCACAGATAACGCTAGAAAGGAATAGTGCCACACACGGCTCCCAACGGTAAAATTCTTTAGGTTCATCTTGATCTATTCAAGATGAGCAATGGATAGGATCCTCCTCCAAGAAGAAATCCAAGTCCAAAGGCAAGGGGAAATCTTGTCGTGCCACTATAGCTATTCTATAGGAAAATGATGAAGGAATCCCTACCTTCCCACCTTCCGATGATGAGCATGAATCTTTTGCTACCAGTGAAGAACCGGCCTTTTCCACTAGAAGTGGAAATGAATATCGGTTCGACTATTCCAAGATGGCCGATCAGCCAGCTAAGCAGGGGGTGGTTACGACCACTCCCAATCCTTCTGAAGGAACTTCTCGGCAGTAGTCAACCCCTAAACAAAAGGAGACTACAGCCAAGCAAAAAGACAAAGAGCCCTAACCTTAAGAGGTTAAGAACCTAAAGCAGTCTCATTTCAATCGTCCGATTGGAGGAGACAAACCGGGGAATTCAAACACCTCATGCCGCTTTGATGTGATGGACCAACTGGCTAACATCCTAGCAATGATAACTCTATACGAGTTATTACATCTTTCCAAAGACACCAGGGAGGCCTTGCAATAAGTCCTTACCGATTTCGATGTATTCCTCACTTAGATCAAACTGATCCCTAAAGAACCAGAGTCGTCAGCTCAACATTGTAACCTTGTGGCCAAACAATTCCCGTGCGTTACTTTCACTAAGGAGGACATGCAAGTAAGGAATTCAAAGCATGATAGACCATTGTATTTCACTGGATACATCGGTTCCAGCGTAGTCAAATGGATTCAAGTCGATTCGGGTTCCGTTGCTAGCATCATGCCACTTCGATTGATGTACAATCTTAGAATTCTTGCCAGTAAGTTGGCTTCGATAGGCACTGTTATTTATGGATTTAACACTAGTGGGTCCAGACCATTGGGTAAAATCTGGGTAAAGTGCTAACTTGGAGATCTGAAATCAGAAGTCAAAAGTTACGTGATTGACGTAGAGACCTCCTATAACTTACTTTTGGGTTGACCCTAGATCCATGGTAACCTGATAGTTCCCTCTACCCTCCACCAGTGTCTCAAATATGTAGACACTAATAATAAGGTCAAGATGATGGTCATGGATAAGCTACCGTTTAAAGGATTGCAAAACTATTTTATCGATTTCCTTCTTTACGATGCTGAATCCGACACTGAACCATCGGCCTAATGCACAGACAGCGGAGAAGAAACTGACACCGAGGCTAGGCCTGATTACAATGGAGATTTTATATTAAATGATATTGTACCCTTTGTAATCAGTCTTGATAGTGGAGAATCGTTAGATTGTAGTTGTAATTTTTAACTTCCCAAAGAAGTAATAAATGACGATTTAGAGTACTCGCCTTCTCTTGATGAGCTAATGAAGGGATTATACGATGATCCTGATTTACACATGTCTCTCCCATCATCTTGTGTGACTAAGAAGCATATCCAACACTCTCAAAAAGAGATAATCTACGATAAAGGCGAGATGTCTCTAATACCGGACCATTTTTTGGGAGATGATAACGATGAAGAAAAACTTGGTCCTCACCTATCCAAGTATGGTCCAGAAGCACAAAAACTTATGAAGAAATGGGGATACAATCTTACACTTGGAGAAGGACTTTGCTTTGGTCGAGGTCCTCGAGTTCTGACTAAGGCTGCTTACGTCCCAAAAGGAAAACCTGATAATTACTACACACACGGAAGGGGCCTAGGCTACGTCTCCTCATCCGATGACGAATGTTGTTGGCAGATTGGAAGTCAATTGGCCAAAGATGAAAATTTATCTGATTCTTCGGGTTGGGACTCTGACATCAGCATCGTAAAGGTGTTCAAAGAGTTGATGTCAAACATGGCCATAGTCGATCCCACCACAATAGAGGAAGATGATCAACTACCGGCTTGGGAAGACCCATGGATTCACCACTTGAATATCCAATTTGGTGACTGGTTCAGACAAAGAGAGCCTCCCACTGACGATAAAATGGTCCAGGTAAACATGGGTGACGAAGCAAACCCAAAACCAATATTTGTAAGTGATAGCCTTCCACCAGACGAGAAAGCAGAGTTGATTACTCTCATTAGAGAGTATATTGATGTTTTCGCCTAGAACTATGAAGACATGCTAGGACTTGACCCAAATGTGGTGATGCATCATCTTAACATCAAAACGGATGCTAAACCCATCAAACAACAACAAAGACAGTTTTGTTCGTTGGTTATGGAGGTAATTAAGGCTGAAGTCAAAAAGCTGATTGATTCAGGCTTCGTCCGGGAAGAGCAACATCCCAATTGGCTTGCGAACATCGTTTCGGTTCTAAAGAAGAATGTGAAGATCAGGATCTGCATTGATTTTAGAGACCTGAACACCTTGTGCCCAAAAGACGACTTTCCTCTCCCTATCACGGATGTCATCATCGATAACACGTCTGGATTCGAGATAATGTCAATTATGAACGGATTCTTAGGATACAATCAAATCAAGATGTATCTAGATGACGAGAAACATATTACTTTCAGAACACCTCTCTTCGTCTTTTGCTACACAGTTATGCCCTTTGGCTTGAAGAACGCAGGCGCTATGTACCAATGAGCGATGACGAAGATTTTCTAGGAACATCTCCGGAAGACCGTCGAATGTTACGTTGATGATTTGGTCGTTAAAAGTCGTAACAGAGACGACCACATTAACGACTTGAGGACAATGTTTGACCTCATGTGAAGTCATCAATTGAAGATGAACCCTACCAAGTCTTTCCTCGGAATGCCCAGTAGAAAATTCCTCGAATTTGTCATCACCACGAAGGACATTCATATTGACCCCGACAAAGTGAAGGTAATAAATTAATTACTGTTAGACCCTAGAGGGGGGTGATTAGGGTCTCATGCTAATCTAATCCGATTTTATGCCAATTAAAACTAATTAACAAGTTATTCTAGCAAATATAAAATACAACAAGATACATGAGCTAGGATAGGCAATATGAACTAATGAATATATCCTAGCAATGAGATATTATAAATATATGAGCAAGGATATATAAACAACACAAGGGTAAACAAAATAAACAAGATAGTGGATGATATAAATAATGAGCAATGGACAATGGCGACAAGAAATATAAACATAAGAGAAGTGCGCCAAAGCAAACTTAAACATACACTGTGATCACGGAGTTCAGACCTTCCGTCCTACGTCTCCGCTCCCCACTCCCGGGGAGAAATCTACTATCACAATCGTGTTTTCTATGCTTACTCGAACAACGTTTATACCTCACACTCGGTTTTCTAGCTAACCGAAAACTTTACAATCACCACTCTTGCAATCCCACTCTACACCCTCTCAAGTGTTGGACCTAGACGTGTCTCCCTCAAGTGCTCGGATACAACCTCTCCCTAGGTTCGTCAAGCGGCGCCACTCCTCTTGGGACGATCCCTGACTTACACCACACACTTCTCTCGGTGTATAAGTGTATTACAATGTGAATCTCACAATATGCACAATACAACATATGATTGTTCTCTAATATGGATGAGAACACAATGTAAGCTCACACTCAATTGTTACAACTCTCACCAATCCAAATATACTATGTATGAAAATACAATAAGCTTAAGTGGGTGTGTGTAAACAATGAGTGAAATAAAATCTAACTCAAATAGCAAACTAGCAATAATAAGAATATGAAAATCAATAATAAAATTGCTAGAGAAAAGAGTTAGAAAAACTTCTCTATAAACACAAAGGAGAGGATGAAGAAGACTGAGGATGAATCCCTCAATTTACAATATAAGCTTCCTCCTTTGTAAATAAAAAATCCCAAACTTAAAACAAACTAAACAAGCTTAAACCCTTATTAAACCTTGTTTTAAAAACTTCTTTGATACACTTGAAAGATGAAAGCAAGGGGGGTATTTATAGCCTCCTAAAACCTCAGCCAAAAACTCCAAACAAAAGACCAAAAAGCCAACAAAATCAAAAATCAGATTCTGTACAAAAATAGCCGTTGGAGTGAACGGCGGTCGACTGTGAAAATCTCGCGGTCGACCGTGAGCTACTTTCGAAGCTTGGAAAATTTCCAGAAACTTTGGCGGTCGACCATGACGGTTGACCGTAGGAATTTTTGAGCTGACGGTCGACCATGGCGGTCGACCGTGAAAGTTTTTGCTACCCACTCAGGAAAAAACACAGGCACGGTCGACCGTGGCGGTCGACCGCAAACAGATATAAGAAATAACAGGTTTAGAAGCAGTTTGATGATTTTGAAACCCTGTTTAAAAATATCAAATATATTCTAAAAAATGTAAAACTTTAGGAAATGATTGTAGACATGATAATACACATGCTACAAAAACTGGTTTTCAAAAAGGATCTCCCAAATGAAAAATATCATCATTTTGCAAAATAGTCAAAATATGTTTTCTAATTATATTCAATTGTTTCATATTAAAACTTAAAAACTATCAAACCAAAACATATATGTACATATATAACTATATATATATACGAAACCAAAGCGTGTATGTGTGTATATGATTGAGCTTAAAGTACTAACACACATAATATAAAACCTACAACTAGATTTACCCAAGCTTGTGATCTTCAACGAAGCTCTATCTTGGTACACTTGCGGATGAAGCTTGAACTTGAATCTTTAACTTTGAATTGCGTAAGCTTCACTCCACAATTCCGCCAACCTCCATTTGATATGATCGTGAATGCTCGATTCCATCCATCCTCTAACATATTGTTAGTCTACAATAAATAACAAAATACAAACACTAGACAAACAATATTAGATATAAATTGTTTGTTAATCATCATTAAAACAAGAAGGCTAATAATTGCAACCCCCAAGAAACCTCAAGGAACTCATGGGACTATAAGAAAGATTAGTTTATATCTAGAGATCCATCTCGAACATGTCCAGGAAATATCAACCATTCTCGAAGCTCACAAAGAAGGGTGTATCTTTTATTTGGGACGACACCTGTTAGAAGGCATTTGAAGATATCAAGTCATATCTCTCAAATCCTCCTATTCTCGTAGTACTGAAATCGGGTAAACTATCATTGATTTACATCAAGGTGATGAACCACCCGTTAAGTGCTTTGCTTGTACAAGACGATGACAATAGTTACGAGCAGGCAATATATTACCTAAGTCAACCTTTGGTAGGTGCCGGATCTTGGTACTTAATGATCAAAAAGGAATGTCTCGCTTTGGTGTTCGCCATCTAGAAGATGCTACACTACCTCGTCGGGTAGATGATTTACGTCATCTCGAACGTTAATCTAGTTCGAGTATTCATGACGTAACCGGCCTTCATGAATTGGCGATTGGCAAAATGGGCCCTCCTCCTATCCCAATGTGACTTGCATTTTAAGCAACAGAGGTTAATTAAAGGACAAACAATTTGCGATCTTCTGGTGACTAATCCTACAGCGGATACAGCCGAATTATATGAAGATTTACCCGATGAAACCCACGAAGTCAACACTACCTTACATCAACATGTATGGCTATTGTACTTCGACGAGGCCTCTCGAGTGACCAATACAGCAAGCGCTCCTGGTAATTCAAGAATTTCTATGGGAGTCGGAGTTGTCCTAGTTTCCCCAGAGGAGCATGTGATACCTCGAGCCTATTCATTGATAGGGATGTGCTCCAATAATATAGTCGAATACGATGCGCTGCTCATTGAACTAAGTTTCGCCAAAGAGCTGGGTCATGGCCATTTGAGATATGGGGAATGGACATCGTTGATCCTATTTTCCCACCATCTGTTAAATGTGACCATTTTATCTAAGCAATTATTGATTATTTCTCTAAGTGGGTCGAAGCTATTCTGCTCAGAGAAGTAAAGACAAGCAATGTCATCATATTCATCAAACAACACATTATTTACCGATATGGTGTGCCAGGCGAATCGTGCATGAAAACGATCCTCAATTTGTCAGTAATGCCTTCATTATATTTTATGAAAAGTTCAAGATTGAAGACGTTTCATCAATGGCATACAATCCTACTACAGTAGGATTGGCTGAGGCCTTTAACAAAACAATCATAAAGATTTTTTCAAAGTTTGTGAGAACTAACAAGTAATACTGGGATGACAAACTTGGCAAAGCTCTCTGAGCCTATCGCACCATAGTCTACACGCATACTGGTGCAACTCCATATTCTCTTGTGTATGGTTGTGAACCTCCCGTTAGGGATTCAAATTCCATCCTTGTGTATTGCTCTTGCAACGGAGATGACGACTGATGAACATCAGAAACGTCTTGAAGAACTCGAGGCGTTAGATGAAAAGGGTCTAGAAGTTCAGCATTAGATTCAGTTCTACCAAGCCAGAATCTCCAGGGCTTTTGATAAGAAAGTCCGACAATAGAGTTTTAAAGAAGGAGATTTGGTCCTTGTCGTTTGACGACCGATGATCCTTAATTCTAAGAAGAAGGGAAAATTCCAACCCAAATGGGAAGGACCATTCATGGTAGAGATGGTTTACTGAAGCGGCGCATATCACCTTCTCACTCAAAACGGTGACAAACTTTTGATGCTAATAAATGGGAAGTTCCTGAAAAAGTACTATTCATAGTATGTTCGGGATAACCTACTTGATGAGAAGTTCCTGGAGAATGCTATTCACGGTATTCCTAAGGATAACCCAAGATCAGTTGACTATCCAAGATCAAAACTAATTGTCTGGATAAGTCATTCTTAATCATAATAAATTGATGATTAAGAACCTCCTGCTATATTTTAGAGCCTTCTTTCGTCGAGATGAGATTTCATGACCCCATTCCATCAATCTTTCCTCACGAAACCCCGACAGTTAAGTTGTGAAGTGCTTGATGACTTATGATCCTCCACCATAAAATCGCTCATCGATCAAACCAAATGACGGTGGGTCCATCAAATTCTTCGTGGTTAAATGCACCCAAACTCCCACTATGTCAAAGCCTTTGACACTCCCACTGTTGAGGTCAAACAGGACACCCCCATCTTCATGTTAAGTCATTATTATTTGATATCGAAAACCCCCACTGAGTGATTTGTGCAAGTCAACATTCTCATTATTATCTGTATCTTCACTCCCACTTTTTTGATCAAACATTCCCATAGTTAGGACCAAAACCAAAATCCCCTCTCAATTCCTTCTATGAATAAGAGTTCCACTTTCAAAACCGAAATTTCCTTCGATAAATGAAAGACCTCTCCCAAGTTGAACAATCAAAGCTATAAAACTTAGGGTAGTCTCAAAACCCCACTTGGTTAAACCTCCCCACGGTCTATATCAAAGTTGGGATTTCATCTTGATAAACAAGAAAGTCATTTTCAGATTGGATAACCAATTCTATAAAAGTTAGGGTTATCCAGATCTTTTCGATTCTCGGAGTGGAGATCTCACTCTTAGTTTCACCTTCCAAGATTCTCGAAGTGGAGATCCCACTTTTAGTTTCTTCTGCATCTGGAGATAGAATATAAAATTCTTCCTCTAGAGATTTGGGATATAGAATATAAAATTCTTCCTCTCCTGCATCGTGTTCGTCTTTACCCCAAAAGAAAACCTGGAGATAGAATATAAAATTCTTCCTCTCTAGATTTGGTAGATAGAATAAAAAATTCTTTCTCTCTAGATTTGGGAGATAGAATATTGTCACGGCCCGCTTCCCAAAATACCGGGGAATTAAAACGTGAACAAGCCCACGACGTATTAGATTAAGGAGAATAAATAAAAATAAATATTTCTCCTCAACCTAATACGCTAAGCATCAAGAAATAAATGTAAAGGCACAAGTTCTTGATCACAATTAGCAAGAATATAATAGACAAACTCAGAACAAAATGATCCATATCATAAAAGAAATATCATCCAAGACATAATATTCGGGTTAACATGCCCTTATATAAAATTGAATAAATGAATGCTAAAGAGATACAAAAATACATCAATCAACGGAAAAAGAAAGAACTACAAAAGTAAACTAGGACGATCAACTAATAAAAGAAAAGACTAGGCTTTGACTTCTTCTTCTACTCTCTACAAAGCACTCATGCTGAGAATACTCAGGCTCTGGTGTGTCTCCAAACTAGACCTACCCATCCTCTAAATCTAACGTACACTAGAGAAAACAGGTGTGTGTCAGCATGCATGGTACACGGCAAGATCCCACAAGGAAGTATAGAACGATCGAAAGACTAAAGCAATAACAGTAATAATAATAATAGAGCGTGCAACTGGAATACTAATAATCTAAATATAATTCACTACTAGAATATAATAATCAGTAGAATCCAAGAAAATCAACCAAGTAACAAGATCATACAGGTAGCGATCAGAATAATCATCCAAGTGACAAGGTCATACAACTAGATGGAATTAATAATTAAAAATCTATAACATTAGACGTAGTACGTCAAGCGAAATAATCCAAACAAGGAAACCCTCATGTATATAGCACATGTCTTAAATTATAGATAATTAAATATTAACCCTAATCTATGTATGAAAAGAAATACAACTGGCCTATATCTCAAAAGAATTCATACTTAGCCAAGAAACGAGGCCATGTAACTAGCCATCCTAAAATAGGTCACTGGTCCACATCTCACATGAGTCAACGTTCATATTACCGGATAACTGACTGTTCACAAATCCCCTACGTGCATCCAATACCGCTACACATGCGGCCTAGGGACTACACTCAAACTGTTTTCTGCCTGGTCCGAACTCAAGCAAAACTCGGGTGACGAATTAAATTCCCACTGACCAAAGTGATGTACACACTTCACTTTAGCCCTACAAACCAACCCCAGTGGTGACACCAACCAATGGCGCGAGCGTGGAAGATACATCAACATTCACATTCGATCACATGACAAAGACTTCCCCATCACAACTCTTCTTGTTTTTTAAGTCAACAATCATAACCTAAACTAGATCTCTGGTCCACCTCCTAAATTTAGTCAACGCACACACACATATCACTAAGTCTTGTTCATGACACACAGGCTACTACATCAGGAACTACTAAGGGTTCTCAAACACAATAAAAAGTAATAAATGAAACAACCAATCACGTACAACGGTGTCATAGCATACCATATAATTAAAATAAGAATCACGGAATCGACCATTATTTTGCACATAAAATATCGCGGTCAACAATCATCCATCACACGTTCATAAACTAATTTAATTCAAAATAAATAATTATTTTGAAAAATAGATTCCTTTCAAATTATCTCTCACCATAATTATTCTAAAAATAACCACTTAAAATAATAAATTCATAAATTCAAATTAATCTTTTTACAAGATAAATTCTCATTAATTCAAAATAGTCTATTTTACCAAAATAAATTCTTTTAAAAATATTTATCATTCTAAAATGATTTTCTTCCACAAAATAAATTCAAAAAATATTATAATTATTCTAAAATAATCATGTTATCAAAATAAATTCTTTAATCTATTATAATTATTCTAAAAATACTATTTATCACATAATTATGATTTATTTAATCATAAATTAACATAAACAGATAATTTACAATTTTATCAAGAAGCCCACGCAGATAATTATTAACAGATCTAAAATTGTAGATAATTTATAACACAAAAATTTAGATCTGAGCAAGTAGGATCTTGCCTACGAGGCCAAAGGCCTGGATGACGGCGAAGTATGACTTCCGTGTGTGCTGTGGAGTGCCACTACGGATGTGGCCCGAGTGGATTCTGAACTGGATCGACGCATCGAGCATTGAGGCCGAGAGATGGCGTCGGAGCTGAGCGGTTAATAGCCGGATCTGATGCGACGCGTAGTCGGCGCTAAAGGTGGAGGCGACTCTGGACGGGTAGCGGCTGTTGTTATCAACGGTGTGCAGCAAGCGGTGGAGATGGGGCGACTGCGTCGACGGGTCTGATCTTTGTGGCGGGAGGGATCATGCGGTTGTCGGAGTCGGGCTTGGTGGCTGCTAAAGTAGGCGCGCTGTGGGATCTTAGCGGCGTTCTCGACGACGAGCGGGACGGACGAGGACGGGGGACTACGTATTCGGGGTAGGCCAACGCCGGGTGTATAGCGCGACAAGGATGGCGAAGGCTGAAGAGAGGGGATGCCGGGTGAGGTCATCGGAGGGAACGCGACGAATGGCCTGCGAGAGGAGAAGTGGGCAGACTTTGAAGCCGGGATAGGTTCATACTAAGGAGTACTGGTGTGACGGCAAGGTGGGGAACGGGTGATGGTGTTTGTGCTTGTAAGTAGCCGGCTGGCCTGAATGGGATCTACCGAGGCGGCAAGTATTGCTGGCTAGCGTGCAGCCTGGGTTCGGGTTAGAGGAGGGTGCGAACATCGGGTGCCAGGGTGTGAGGTTAGAGAAGGGCCCAACCCGGGGTAGTGGGAGCAGGATGGCGCGGATACGGAATGTCAGGAAAGGGCTGACGGCGGCCTGTTGGAGAGGCGCGTTGCATGGCACAGAGTGAAAAGCTGATTGCTTCTGGGTGGCGTGAAAAGAAACGACGGACGAGCAGGAGCAGGATTTGGAGAATCGATGAGATGAGATGGACACAAGAGAATTAGTACTGGAGAGAGAGAGATTGGAGACCAATGAAAATGCGGATCAACAATCATGTGTGGCTGGCCCAGACGTGGTTGAGAACGAGGTGCGGGGAGGAGAAGTAGGAGGGAAGAAGAAAATAACACGAGGAAAACACGGAACACACACACGACCAGCGAAAGCACAACACACCGATATACACAACGAGCACACACCACACACACACTATATATTATAGCTACTACTTTAGTATAATATACTATATATGATATATATATATATATATATAAAGGGATATTTAGGGTTTTGAAAAAAATAATTAAAAATAATATTAATTATGAAATAAATTAAATAATTATGTGAAAATTATCTACACATTAAAACGTACCAGTTATACTAATACGACAGATAATATGCAATAGTAGTAATAATACAAAAAATTGTACAAATAATACATAATTAATAATACAATGTACTATACGAAATATTACGTAATAATAATAATAGTACAATATATTATTTAAATGATACGTAATAGTATTAATAACACAACGGATGAATTCTAGAAATTTTTACTACACTAAGTTAATTTATTAATATCAAAATCATTTAAATAAATATTAAATTAGATTTTTAAATCATAGAAAATTCTAGAAAATTAAGAAAAATACAAATACTCTTTTAAAAATAATAATTAAATATTTTAAAATACCAAAAAATGATTTTAACTAGTATCGAAAATTCACGGTTATTACAAATATAAAATTCTTCCACTCCCACATCAGGTTTGTCTTTACCCTAAAAGAAGACCTGAAGATAGAATATAAAATTATTCCTCTCTAGCATTGGATTCGTCTTTGCCCCAAGAAAAGACATAATCTTTTCACACAATCGAAATCCATGTCTTTGAGGCAAGGGGGATTTTATCTCGAACCCTGAGTAGAGATATGTCTACGCCTAACATGCGTTGCCATTTAGTCTTTTCTGTGAAAAAGACATCAGGATTAGTGCCTGGAGGAATTTATCTCAATCCTCAAACCGAGATAAGTCTGCGTCTAACATGCGCTGCCGGGTTGTACGTTCCCGTGAAAATGACCAAGTCTACGTATTCAACATCTTAGTAACCAAAATCCATGTCTTTGAGGCATGTGAGATTTTATCTCGAACCCTGAGTAGAGATAAGTTTACGCCTAACACACGTTGTCATTTAGTCCTTTCTGTGAAAAAGACATTAGGATGCGTGTCTGGAGGAATTTATCTCAATCCTCAAACATAGATAAGTTTGTGCCTAATACGCGCTGCCGAGTTGTACGTTCCCATGAAAACGATCAAGTCTACATATTCAATATCATAGCAACCAAAATCCATGTCTTTTAGGCATGAGGGATTTTATCTCGAACCCTGAGTAGAGATAAGTCTATGCCTAACATGCGTTGTCATTTAGTCTTTTCTGTGAAAAGGACATTAGGATTTGTGCATGGAAGAATTTATCTCAATCCTCAAACCGAGATAAGTCTGCGCCTAATACACGCTGCTAGGTTGGACGTTCCCATGAAAATGACCAAGTCTACGTATTCAACAACGTAGCAACCAAAATCCATGCCTTTTATACATAGGGGATTTTGTCTCGAACCCTGAGTAGAGATAAGTCTGCGCCAAACACACGCTGTCGGGTTGTACATTCCCGTAAAAAAAACCAAGTCTATGTATTCAAAATCATAGCACTAAGTCTAAAAGAATTCTTTCTTTTAGCACAATGTTACATGTAAAACTGATTTCAATAATTCACATGCTAGCCCGATTCAAATGGTAATCGGTAAAGACACATCAAATCCGTTGATGGCTAAGGGTTTGCCAAAAATCCTATGAGCACTCCGTAAGGGATGATTAAGTCTATGTATTCAAAATCATAGCACTAAGTCTAAAATAATTCATTCTTTTAGCACAACGTTTAATGTGAATCGGGTTTCAACAATTCACATGCTATCCTGATTCCAACGGTAATCGGTAAAGGCAAACCAAATCCATTGAGGGCTGAGGATTTGCCAAAAAATCCTATAAGTATTATGGTTATTCATCCTAGATTGGATAATGATCATAATAAAGAGAAGAGTACGTTAAGTAAAAGACCTTGTTTCATTAATAAAGTCAAAAAGAATATACAAAAGTGAAAACTATAACTCTGAATACAATCCGCGTTTGAGGATCCGAAGTTCCAATACAGAGAGATCGTCGGCAAAACTCCGCTCGAGTTTAGCCTGCAAGTCAGCCCTAATGGAATCTTCAGATGTATCTAGTGCCTTTGCAGCTGAGCTCCTCAGCTTAGCCAACTTCTCTTCTGCAGGCTCCAGCTTCTCTAATGTCTGTCTTTGAAAGTCTTCAACATTGGCTAAGTCATCCTCAAGAATAGCGTGAGATTCTTTGGCATACATCAAGGCCTTCTTGAGTTTAGATATCTCCTCGTCGGCCGCAGCTATAGAGCTAAGTAATTCAGCCATAGCTTCGTCCTTCCTCAAGAGATCATGCTTCATCTGCATAACAGAGCTCTCCTATGATTGAAGATCATGTCCAGTGGATGCTCTAGAGTCATGCCACTGCTTCAACTCAGATTCCAACTGAGCAGCAACAAAATTAGCTAGCTCTGGGTATCCCCTCCTCTCTAATCATCGTCATATGGTGGTCAAGAAATTGTTTGTACTGATCAAAACGGAATCCATGATGAACGATCCTCTTGACCATCTTGTCTAAGAAGGTAAGGAAACTCTCAAGATCTATCCGGAACATGTCCGTGCCCAGATCGGTATCAAATAGTAAGGCCATAATGCACTCATATGGAGACGATGGAAACCCTACAAATAATCATGAAGAAGGATAAGAAACTTTAGAACATTGTGGGGAAACTCAGAGCAAGTTATGAATTCACCAGTGCCAGTAGAAGTCCTGTCAGTTTGACATCCTGTACTGGGTTCTGCAGAACTAATCTCAGCGATCCCCAGAATGATGGTAGGCATAACTATCATCGGTATATCGACTCCACCAGAAGATCTTACAATAGCATTCACACATCTGCTGAACGAAGCTCGTGTCTTTGAAAGGGTTAAAGTCGGAGAAGATAGAGTCGTGTGGAAGTTCATCCTCCCCATGACCCCCTGAAAGACGAGACATGATTAAGTTCGAAGAATCCATAAGAGAACTAATTAGAGACTACATGGTGGTGAGGGATTACCTTCTCCGCCAATGGGTACATGGCCAAGTGACTCTGCTTGGCGAGCACGCGGATCGACATACGGCTTACTCACCGTGTTATTCCGCTTAGGGAAGCAAGCCTCCATATGTGTACTAGGTCTCTCGTGTTTGTATTTTGCATGTACCTCAACCCATATAGCAGACTTAGCGGAGGACCATAATCTCGCACGACGGAGGATAAGAGGTTCGTCTTCTTTAACCATCCTACCTAGGGTAACAATAGTGATGCGGCACAAACATGTACCAAAAATATTACAAGTGAACAATCGTGTCAAGTTATAGTATAAAAAGTCATCGATCCCACGAGAAAGGTGTTTTATAGGAGAAAATTAGAATCGGTTCTTATGTTGTGTGCGTGACAATTAGGAGTGATGAGTGAATGTGGTTGTGGAGAGATAGAGATAGTGGAAGTGATAGTGTGTAAATCGGCACGAAATATAAGTGAGAGTGGATGTGGCAAAGAATGAATGATTTTCACAAGGAAAGATGAATAAAATCAAGAATCAAAAAGGAGAATTAAGAATAAAAAAATTCAAGAAAATAAAGATAACATATTCAATTAAAGATATGGGTAATCTAGAGTTGAATCCACTTCTTAGAAAATGGTGATTCCCTAGAGGGTTCTAGCCTAAAGACGAATCAAAGAAAATGAAAATGAATAAAAAAAACTAAACCCAAGAGGGTTCTAGCCTCAAGGCGAATCAAAAAAATAAAAAAAAACTAAACCCAAGAGGGTTCTAACCTCAAGGCGAATCAAAAAAATAAAAATAAAACTAAACCCAAGAGGGTTCTAGCCTCAAGGAGAATAGTGCAAGAAATTAAAATCTAACTACAAAATAAATTACAAAATCTAAACTATAAAATAAATTACAAGAATTAAATGTAAGAAAATAAATCTAACCTATGATCATGAAATAAATCTAATGCAAGAGGGTTCTAGCCTTTTGGCTATTTAACAAGAAAATAAAATCTAACTACAAGCATAGAAATAAATCTAAACTAATAAGTAATAAAAAAAAGAAATAAAAGAGAAAAATAAAAGAAATGCAAACCTCCAAATAATTCTTCATCTCCATCTTTATTATCCAACAAAGAGAAAAAATATTTAAAATGGTGAAAAAATTATTTTATTAATTATAACAAAAGTTATAAATTTAAAAGGCCTTCTCAATTAAGAGTGGTCCTCCTCTCCAAATAGAATTACAAAAATTTTTACACCTCTAACCCCTCACTCTCTACCCCTATTTATATTAAACATCAATGAATATGAGAGCTTGGATTGATATCTTATCCAAAACCATAAAAAATCAGCCCTTAATTCATAACAGAATTGTCAGTATCGATGCTAGCATCGATGTCCTATTAAATTTCTGCCTTCACAGATGGCTTCATCTCGTCGAGATAGGTGATTTTCATATATGTTAAATTCTACCTTATGGATTGAGAGATATCATCGTTTCTTTGCGACCAACCATCTTGAAACATTTTTTTTCATATTTGATTTTTTTTCTCTGGCTTCTACAGGCTACTCGGTTTGATTCTGGGCTTGGGCTTTTTGGCTTTTGCTTGTATTCTTTATTTAATTCATCGTTTTTTGTTGAGAGAAGAGATCATGAGCTTTATTTTTCAATAACCTGCAATTAAAGATAAAAACAATTATTAGTGGTATATTTATTCATTAAAAATAGATAATGATGGTATAAAATTATAATAAAATATGATTATAAAATACCCCCATACCTAAACTTTTGCTTTTCCTCTAGCAAAGAAAGAAAAAGAAAATCCTAACTCACTTTCACAGGAATCGTGATTGTATTTAGCGCATACAACAAGCCTTTAAACCCCTAGGTTACCCTAGTGGATGAGTTGTAGTCTCGTGAGGGTTTGCAGTGAATATACCTATAAAATTTGGTCAACTTGCCAAATTAAAGAAGTCAGTAAATAACTTACTTTACTTGATAATTTTAGATAATCTAATTAAAGCTAGTTATTACTCAAGAAAATATTTTTATAAATAACTCTAAGGTAAATTTTCTAGAAAATCTTCTCATTGTAGCAATACAAAACTAAGCCAAACTTAGAAATTTAATTTAAAAGTTTTGAAAAGAACATGCTAACTCTTTGTTTTAAATAATTTTCATGTTGCTTGATCTAAAAAATTTTCCAAGACCGTATATACAAATATGACTATATATATAAATTTATTAGTATTTTTTATTTAATTTTTTTCTTTTCTTTTTTTCTTTTCTTTAACTCTTTCTTCCTTGCTGATTTTTTTCTATTTTACGGGTTTTCTAAGTGATCATTTAACGAGTTTTGGGCCAATGCATCCCAACCCAATTGGGCTTAGGTCATTAAGTATGGAAATACTCCTTGGGCTTAATTACTCGGTCAGCTATGACTTTATAAGATAGAATCATCTTGAATTCAATTGTTTTCTTTTCTTTTTTTTTTCTTTTGGTGCCATTTTTCGCATTCTTCTTTTGCAATGTTATTTTTTTAATATGTATATGTATATATATTCTGAAAAATATGTAAATCAAGAAACTTTGAAAAATTATTTTCAACTCTAAGCTAAACATGCATAAATTCTATTATTTTAAATAAAAATTTAAGTTAAGGCTTAAGTAAAGTATACTACTTTGAAAATTATTTCTTAAGAAATTTATTTAGAGTTATCATAAAAGGTAAACTTGAGTAAATAACAAACTAGGGATTAAAAAATTTAAATTTTATCAAATAAATTAATTATTACATAACTTTATCAATTCAGCAAGTGACGATATTTTTATAATTTTTTTTAAGGAAATGGAAAAAAATGACAAAAATGCAACTAAAAAGGTAAAATAAAAAGGAAAATAACTAATTCCCACCCTCACACCTAAATTTTGTATTATCCTCAATGCAAACTCTATGATACACAAAGTAAAGCAGATAATAAGTGAAGTACTTACATTTGGTCGGGTGATAAAATCTACAATTACCTTTGGTCTGAGGAGGATGAAATCAAAAATTTATTCTTTTCCTTTCTTCTTTTTTTCCTTTTTTCTTTCTTTTTTTTACAACTGAATAAGAAACTCTCGAATGAGAGAAGAATAAATTCTTTTTATTATTCTGAAATAAAACAAAACAAACAATATAGAATGAACGGTTCAACATGAAGAGCTCGTATTCTACATTGAATCCTACCTTATTGTTAAAAATTCTTTCCCGGATTTAAAAAAAATTTAGAATGATATAATCAATAATATAAAATTCCAAGCATTTTGGGGTGTTCAATAATTCTTGCAACAATGTAAGGTATGTATTATTGGTGTCATGCATTTTACATTTCTTAATGAACTTAGACTCTTGTACTGTGAATTTTTGTTTTCTAACAACCAATATTTCTGTAGCATTTTCCTCAACCCTAAGATTCATTGTTGAGCTCTGAAAATTTGGTTGTTGATTATTCTCCAAGAATCTAAGTTCATCAAGAAAGAGTTCTTCAAAATTTAATTCAAGGCAGCAAATATTTAACACAGTTTCATCATTCTCAATGACCTGATCTGCTTCTTCTAAAAACTCCAACTCTTCATCAAAAATTTCCTCAAAACTCAAATTAGACTCTTCTTCTTCTTCTTCTTTTGATCTTTCCTGAATGTAATCTATTTCTAGAGGCTGATTATTTGGTTGGTCCTCTGGATTGAAAATGTTAAGATCACCAGTAAAATTCCCAAAGGACAACTTCATTTGACCATTTCTACAGATGATGAGAGCATTAGAAGTGGCTAAGAATGGTTGTCCTAAGATGACAAGTGTATGTCCTTTGGGATTAGAAACGGGCTGTGTTTTCAAGACTATGAAATCTATAGGAAAAATAAAATCTCCAACCTTAATCAGAACATCCTCTAACTCACCCATAGGGACCTTGACAGATCTATCAGCCAACTGCAAAGTGCAGTAGGTTGGGTTCAGTACACCTAGACCCAATTGCTGGTAGACTGAATATGAAAGCAAATTGACACTGGCCCCTAAGTCTAAAAGCACCTTATCAATGTGAGTATTACTAATGACACATGAAATGATAGGAGAACCTGGATCCTTACGTTTTAACGGTATGGGATTTGAGACCATATCATTGATATTGGCGGCTAAAAAGACATTCTTTGGAACATTTATTCTCCTCTTCTTAATGCATAATTCTTTCAAAAATTTAGCATAAGATGGAATTTTTCAATTACATCTAAGAGAGGAATATTGACCTTAACCTGCTTGAATGTTACTAGGATCTTCTCCTCTTGAGGGGAGTGTTTTCTAGGCCTGTGTCTATCTAGAAAAGGAGCAACTGGTATCAAAAGCAAGCTCAGGTTCGGGTTCAGGTTCTTGGTCATCTAAGGGGGTGATTGTTGAATAGATTCATCAGAAGGAGAATGAGAAGGAATTTGTACTGGATCAAGAGTTTGACTTAGAGGAGTTCTTACTTGATTATCAACCTGTCTACATGACTGAAGTGAATGGATTGCATTCACTTGAGCTTCATAGGATGAACTACATCCTGTGTCCTTAGGGTTGACCACGGGTTGACTCAAAAATTTTTCTTTCTCTCTTTCACTCACGACACTAGCTAGTTGACCAAGTTGGGATTCTAATCTAGCTATACCTTAAGAGTTGGAGTTAAGCATTTGTCCGGTTGATTGCATAAAGAAATTCAAAGTGCTGGACGTTTAATTCAACATATTCGTAGTTTGAGTGGAGGCCTTAATTATGGTTTTCAAACCATTTTCCAAGACATTGAGACGTTTATCCTGATCTGAATTGTGAGGAGTCTGAATTACAACTTGATGAAGAGGAGACTGATTTTGATATAGTAGATTGGGTTGTTGAAATTATGTATGAGAATTGAAAGGATCTATGTTCCCCATAGGAAAGTGTTGGTTTGAAGTGGGATTGAAATTTTGATTCCATTGGAGACTTCCTTGATTCCATGCGAAATTAGGATGACTTTTCTAACCTGGATTGTAGGTTGGAGAAAATGGATCATTCATTGGACGTTGGAATGCAGTGTTCATCTGTTCTAATGAATGAGTGTTTCTTAGGAGAGGGCATTCATCTAAAATGTGGATAGGAGACTGACAGTTATGACATCCCGGGGCAAAAATATGATTGATTTGAGCTGGAGCTCGTTCCTTAATTTCTAAGGCTTCTAACCTCCGCAGAATTGTCGCCATCTTTGCTTCGGAGGCAATGTTCGACTCTAAGGAAAGACCACTAGATTTAGGTTGGGAAACTGACGAAACCCTATCATCACAATGTTCCTATTGTATGGTTTTCTCAGAAAGACTCTCTAAAAACTCCCAAGCTTCATCAACATTTTTCCTCATGAAATCCCCGTGGCACATTAACTCTAAGAAAGTTTTTGTAGAATAATCTAGTCCTTCATAGATTATTTGGTATAATTGCCATTTTTCTAAACCGTGATAAGGACATTGGATGAGAACATCTTTAAATCGGTCAAAATACTTTCAAAAAGGTTCTCTCAGGATAATTTTAAAATTCATGATGTTATTTCTTAGCTTCACCGTTTTATGGATTGAGAAAATTTTCTTAAGAAAAACGATGGTAAATTCCTTCCAAGTTGTGATGGAATTTATGGGTAAGCTGTATAGCCATTTTTCTGCTTTGTCTTTGAGGGCAAAAGGAATAAATCTGAGTTTGACTGCATCTTCAGTTAATTCTCTCATTTTAATCATCATACATACTTCCTCAAATTCTGAGATAAAAATATATGCATCTTCAGTTTCGTTCCCTAAAAATTTTGGAAGCATGTTGATATAGTACGGTCAAAGCTCAAAGTTATTCCATTTGCCTCGGGGAGCCTAATGCAAGAGGGGATTGCATTCCTAATGGGATAGTACATATCTTGAAGAACGGGTGGATTAGGATATGCCATTTCTATGATTGGTTCAAAGCGAATTAATCGATGTGTATTAACCCTAATCCACAATTGCATACACCCAAAACAATTTTTTTAAGGAGAAAAAATTAGTTTTTTTTATGAGAAGAAAAAGGAAAATCCTGATTAAAACAAATCAAAAGCAATCACTTTTTAATCACTCTAACTCTAGGGTTTAGCCTAACTCAACTATACAAGCTCATAACCAAAAACTCATAGTGAAAAGATTAAAGTTTTACCCGGGTAGTCAGCCAGGTAAAGATAGTACTAGAGGGTGATCAGAGATCAATTAAGTACCTCATTCCTTGCGGAGTGTTTTACGCAACCCCTAAACCTTGCCTTAGACACCAACTAATCCAAGAAAACTTAAACCGCTTCACTTAAGGATTCTTTATTCCTTATTGAGCTCGAATCCTTAGGGCCAACGTCTAATGTGTTTTATTAGGCTTGGGTGTTGTAGTGAGGAATTAGTGATTTTTGGGTTAAGGAAAGGGTGATAAAATCCCTTACCTTATCTTGATTATGAGGTTTTGCCCTTCAAAATATTTTTAAGTGTGTGCCAAATCAAGATGCTCAAATCCCTTTGGTGAATTCCTACTAACTATATGCAATGCAACCCTATGAATTAAAAGCAACTAAAAATGATGGTAAAAATAAAAAATCTTTTTTTTAATTAGGGTTAACAATCAAACAAATGAGAAGGGGGGAATTTGTCTGAATTTATTATCTTGTTAGTAAATGTCAAAGTGGAGGGTGGATTTTATTATGATCGACAAAAATAAAATCTTTTTTTATAAGTCTTAATTGTCTCTAATTGTGAATAAGTAGCTAAAGGGTAGAATTGAAAATTTGAAAATTCTAGAAAGAAGAGTTACCCAAAAGCAAATTTTCAAATTTTAGATTTCCAATCCATGATTTTTAAGATCCAAACGGTTCCTTCACAAAAAACACACAAGTTAAATAACCAAATTAAATAAAATTCTACTTAAGCACCCTCCCCGGCAACGACGCCAAAAACTTGATGCGACATAAACATGTACAAAAAATATTACAAGTGCATAACCGTGTCAAGTTATAGTATAAAAAGTTATCGATCCCACGAGGAAGGTGTTTTGTAGGAGAAAATTAGAATCGGTTCTTATGTTGTGTGTGTGACAATTAGGAGTGATAAGTGAATGTGGTTGTGGAGAGATAGAGATAGTGGAAGTGATAGTGTGTAAATCGGCCCGAAATGTAAGTGAGAATGGATGTGACAAAGAATGAATTATTTTCACAAGGAAAGATGAATAAAATCAAGAATCAAAAAGGAGAATTAAGAATAAAAAAAATTCAAGAAACTAAAGATGACGGATTCAATTAAAGATATGAGTAGCCTAGAATTGAATCCACTTCTTAGAAAATGGTGATTCCCTAGAGGGTTCTCGCCTAAAGGCGAATCAAAGAAAAAAAATGAACAAAAAGAATAGTGCAAGAAATTAAAATCTAACTACAAAATAAATTACAAAATCTAAACTACAAAATAAATTATTAGAATTAAATGCAAGAAAATAAATCTAACCTATAAGCATGAAATAAATCTAGGCAAGAGGGTTCTAGCCTCTTGGCTATTTAACAAGAAAATAAAATCTAACTATAAGCATAGAAATAAATCTAAACTAATAAACAATAAAAAAGAAATAAAAGAGAAAAATAAAAGAAATGCAAATCTCCAAATAATTCTTCATCTCCATCTTTATCATCCAACAAAGAGAAAAAATATTTAAAATAATAAAAAAATTATTTTATTAATTGTAATAAAAGTTATAAATTTGAAAGGCCTTCTCAATTAAGAGTGGCCCTCCTCTCCAAATGGAGTTACAAAAATTTTCACACCTCTAACCCCTCACTCTCTACCCCTATTTATAGTAAACATTAATGAATATGAGTCCTTGGATTGAAATCTTATCCAAAACCATCAAAAATCAACCCTTAATTCGTAACATAATTGTCAGTATCGATGCTAGGCGCATCGATACTAGCATCGATGTCCTATCAAATTTCTGCCTTTACGGATGGCTTCGTCTCGTCGAGATAGGTGATTTTCATAAATTATATGTCAAATTCCACCTTTCAGATTGAGAGATATCATTGTTTCTTTACGACCAACTATCTTGAATACATTTTTTTTATATTTGATTTTTTTATTTTCTTCGGCTTCACAGGCTACTCGGTTTGATTCTGGGCTTGGGCTTTTTGGCTCTTGCTTGTGTTCTTCATTTAATTCATGGTTTTTTCTTGAGAGAAGAGATCATGAGCTTTCTTCATTAACCTACAATTAAAGATAAAAATAATTATTAGTGGTATATTTATTCATTAAAAATAGATAATGAGGGTATAAAATTGTAATAAAATATGATTATCAAACAGTCATGTTGTTAGGATAAGTAAACAAAACCTCTCACCTCGGCTTTGATGGAGCCGGTAGAGGTTTAAGGAAAATAGAGCGCTAAGCCCGATAAGCAAACGCCAGACTAAGTAATTCAGAGAAGAAAGACTCTGACAAACCTGTCTCAACTTCTCCCTCATCACCTCTAAGTCTGATATCCATATCTTGAAGGTCTTCTTCGGAAGTCTCCTCATAGTCATCGGCAGGAAGGAGCTCCTCCTCATCCTCCACCCTATCTCTGCCTCTGTGGGAAAGTCTGACAGGCTTCTTCCCCTGCTTCTTCGAAAGCTCAGCATCATGAGCGGCTTTAACAGTAGCTCGGACCAAATTCTAAGCCTCCAACTCTGTGATGTCTCTCACTTTTAGGAGCTCATTTGCAGAAATAAGCCACTTACAGCTGAGAAAGGTAAGTTGTGGCTTGTGCTTCGATTCAGGGAGAGTGAAGGTGGCACCCGTGCAACCTGTCATAGTCCAAAGCCATGATAGAACACCGTCTATAAGACCGCCCTCGGTTCTCAGGCATCAGTTCATATTCCTAACATATAGTTGGTCGTAACCGAACTAACGAGCGAACCGATAGGGCAAATATAGCTCTATATGGCAACGACCTTTCAACCAAAGGACAAGGTATCCGGGGCGGATGTTGACCAATCACCGGAAGCAACCCATATAAAGAGAGGTCCGACCAGTCCCTGTCTTCTCTTCATCAACTAATACATCGTCATAGCGGCCTGAGAAACGAGAAAAACATTTGAAGAATTCCTAACCCTTATGAACTTGAAGCTTATGCTTTGCATCAGTAAATATCACGCCCCGCTTCCCGAAATACGAGGGAATCGGGATGCGAGCAAGACCGAGACGTATTAGACTGAGGAGAATTAAATACTAGACCCTTTCTTCTCAATCTAATACGCTAAGCGTCTAAAAATAAATGATGTGAAGTCACAGGTCCCCGATCACAATTAGCAAGAATATAATAAACAATTTAGAATAGAAAAGAGTCATATTATAAATGGAATATCATACGAAATACAAAGTTTGGGTAAAACATGCCCTTATTACAAAACAGTCCAACAAAATGCTGAAGAGATACAAAGATACATTGATCAATGGAAATAGAAAGAACTACAAAAGTAAACTAGGATCATCAACTAATAAAAGAAAAGACTAGATTTCGACTTCTTCTTCTGCTCTGTCTGCAAAGCACTCCAGTTGAGATTACTCCGCTCTGGCGTATCTCCAAGCTAAACCTGTCTGTCCTCTAAGTCTGACGTACACCAGAGAAAACAGGTGTACGTCAGCGTGCATGGCACATGGTAAGACCCCACAAGGAAGGATAGAACGATCGAAAGACCAATGCAATAATAGATGCAACAACAGAAATGATAAAAGAAACGTGCAACTAGAAATCTAACAAATCGAAATGCAATCCACCACTAAATCATAATAATCATAAGAATCTAAAAATCAACTGGGTAACAAAGATTTGTAACTAATCATCCTATATAAGATCACTGATCCACATCTCATATAGAGTCAACATTCATATTATCAGATAACAGGCTGCTCGTATATCTCCTACGTGCATCCAATATTGCTACACAAACTCGGTTTGAGGACTACACGCAATACGTTTTCAGCCTGGTCCGAACTCAAGCTAAACTCGGGTGAATATCAAACTCACGGACCAAAGTGACTACACAAACTTTACTTTGACCCAACAAACCAACCCCAGTGCTACACAAACTCACTAGTGTGAGCCTGGAAGATACATCAACAACCACATCCGAACACATGAACAAAGACTTT
This sequence comes from Asparagus officinalis, assembly GCF_001876935.1. Taxonomy (NCBI): domain Eukaryota; kingdom Viridiplantae; phylum Streptophyta; class Magnoliopsida; order Asparagales; family Asparagaceae; genus Asparagus; species Asparagus officinalis. The sequence continues at coordinate 45,846,791 of NC_033794.1, read as the reverse complement.
CGCATCCCAACTCTTTTTGTTTTTCCAAGTCAATATAACACATGTCTCTAGGTCATGCAAGGCCACTATAGTCATGACTCCTAACGATCAATCACAAAAAAAATAACAAATACAACTGATCATGTATAATAATATCATGGCATATCAGGTAATCAAAATTACGAGTCATAAATTTATGAACAACCAACTATGTAATTCAGAAAATAGTCATTTTCACAAGACAATTTTTCTTTCTCATTATAATTAATCTAAAATAAATTGTTTTCCAAAATAATTTCATTTAAATTATTTATAATTATTCTAAAATGGTTCTTTTTTCAAAATATATTCTTTTAAATCATTATAATTATCTAAAATGATTCTGTTGCCAAAAATAAATTATTTTAAAACATTATAATTATCCTAAAAATGATTCTTTTGTCAAAAAAAATTCTTTTAATTCATAATAACTATTCTAAAATAATCTTCAAAATAAATATTAATCAAATAATCCTTTTGTAAAATAAATTCCTTTAAAATTATCTTTCACCATAATTATTCCAAAAATAATATTTTAAAAGAATAAATTAACAATTCAAAATAACCTCTTTTCCAAAATAAATTATTTTAAATTATCTATTATAATAATTATTCAAAACTAACCTTTTTTCCATATTAAATTATTTTAAGATATTCATTATAATAATTATTTAAAACTTTATCCTTTTCCAAAATAATTGCTCTTAATTTATTTCTCATAATTAATAATTCTAAAAATCTTTAAAATATTCTTTCTTTTCAAAACATCTCAAAATAACCCTTTTTACAAAATAATTTTCCTTTAAACTATTTATCATATTTTCATTATTTAATATTATTCATTAACAAGCCTACACAATTATCACAATCCTTATACCATAGCATAATCAAATCACAGTCTAGTCCAAGCAAATTCATAATAGGTCTAAAAATTGAAACAACAACTCAAAGAGAAAGGGATCTTGCCTCGGGGTTTCGTCGGCGTGGTTGTACGGGTCACAACGGATTCTGCGGCTCGTCGAAAAGTCAATCGGTTAGAATACAAAAGGGTGGTATTAGTAGCGATTAGTGATATTCGATGCGATATAACGAGAGGTAAAAAATAAGCCCAAGTGAGAGGGAAATACCATGTGATAGACAATATAAAGGGATACACACATGCAAAGATGGTGGTGGAAACAGAGAACGAAAGTGGCCGAAAAACGCGTGCAAAGTCAGCACAGCGCTGCTGAAATCTGTTCATTGTTTTGGATGCGCGTAGCGGGTCGTAGGGGCTGATGGCGACGGTGAGATGAGGAGGCTGTGGGGAGGTGAAGGCGGTGATGAGGGTGAGGACTATGGTGTCGCATTTGGAGCTTGGTGGTGGATGTGGACGGCAGCGTTGTTGGTGTGGGTGGATTTGAGAATGGCGAGGTTGACAGCTGTGGTCTGGTCGAGAAAGAGGCGAGGGCAGAGGGAGGAGGATGAGGAGAGAGCTGGAGTTAGCGTGTTGAAGAAGGGCAGCGAGGCAGAGATGGTAAGTGGCGGTTCCATGCGAGAGGCGGAGTTCGGCTAATGGCGCTGAAGGTGAAGGGGGCTGTTAACATCGCGGAGCCAGGGAGAGCAAAAAGGGGGGGAGGAGGCTGTCGGAGGTTTGGCGAGAGAGCTTGTGCAGGAAGGGAGGCTGGGTAATGTGGACGGCCCGCGCTCGGGGCGCTGCAGGGGACTATTTGAGGGGAAGGAGGAGCAGAGGCGGGCCGCCAGCTCTTTAGGAGGGCTATGGATGCCGCTCGGCGGCGGCAAGGCTATTAGGGAAGGGAGGCACGAGAAGAGAGAGAGAGAAAGAAGAAGATGACGGCTAGGAAAAGATACATGAGAGAGAGAGAAAGAGAGGTATAAATATACTTAGGGTTAGGTTAAAAATAACTAAGAATTAATTAAGAAAAGTAATTAGGGAAAAATTAAAACTAATTAAGTAAATAATTAGGAAAATTAATAATAATTAGGGAATTATATTAATACAGTACTTATTATAACAAAACAATATTATAACAAATAGTAATTGAAAAGTTTTCACCAGAAAAAGTTAATTTATAATTATCAAAATTATTTAAATAAATATAAAATTAGATTTTTAAATCGTAAAAATTTTTAGAAAATCGAGAAAATATAAATACTCTTTTAAAAATAATAATTTAATATTTTAGAATACCAAAAAAATTATTTTAACTAGTATCAAAATTTCAGGGTCATTATAGTAAAGTTCTTCACAAACCATCTTCTCTCCTCTAATGACTACAAGAGACGCACTGAAGTGTCTGCGGTGCCCAGTGCTGATAATCACATTTTATTACAATTTTATACCCTCATTATCTATTTTATATGAATAAATATACCACTAATAATTGTTTTTATCTTTTAATTGTAGGTTAATGAAGAATAAATCTCAACTTCCCATCTCTCAACAAAAACCCGTTGATTAAATGAAGAAATGAATCAAGAAGCCAATTGGAAAATCAATTTCCAATCTATCCAAAAGCCCAAGCTAAGATGAAGGATTAAAAGAAATATCAAAGCCCAAAAGCCCAAGCAAAAGCCCAAGATCCAAGCCCAAGAACCAATGAAAGAGGAGTTCTGCGGACAGCAGCTAGAAGCAGGCAGGCATCGATGCCAGCATCGATGGGGGCATCGATGCCAGCATCGATACCCCTATCGATGCTGGTATCGATACGCTGGGCAGTTTGTTACGAATCAAAGGCTGAAAATTGATGTTTTTGGATAAGATTTCAATCCAATGGCTCTCATTCACTGATGTTTACTATAAATAGGGGTAGAGAGTGAGGGGTTAGAGGTGTGAAAATTTTGTAAACTCCTTTTGGAGAGGAGGGCTACTCTTAATTGAGAAGGCCTTCCAAAATTGTAACTTTAGTTGCAATTAATAATAATAATTTTTTCACCACTTTAAATATTTCTTCTCTTTGTTGGATGATGAAGATGGAGATGAAGAATTATTTAGAGGTTTGCATTTTCTTTCCTTTTTCTCTTTTATTTCCTTTTTATTGCTTATTAGTGTAGATTTATTTCTATGCTTGTAGTTTAGATTTTATTTTCTTGTTAAATAGCCAAGAGGCTAGAACCCTCTTGCCTTAGATTTATTTCATGCTTATAGAATAGATTTAATTTCTTGCATTTAATTCTTGCAATTTTATTTTGTAGTTTAGATTTTGCACTTTATTTTGTAGTTAGATTTTAATTTCTTATACTATTCACCTTGAGGCTAGAACCCTCTTGGGTTTAGTTTTTCTTTTTGTTTATTTTTATTTTGTTTGATTCGCCTTTAGGCTAGAACCCTCTAGGGAATCACCCTTTTCTAAGAAGTGGGTTCAATTGTAGATTACCCATATCTATAATTGAATCCACCATCTTTAATTTCTTGCATTTTCTTTTATTCTTGAATTTTATTTTCTTTATTCTTGATTTTTATTTTCCTTTTCCTTCTTGCCTTATTGATCATATTCATTCTTTGTCACATCCACTCTCACTTATATCTCGTGCCGATTTACACACTATCACTTCCACTCTCTCTATCTCTCCACAATCACATTCACTTATCACTCCTACTTGTCACACACACAACATAAGAACCGATTTTATATTTTCTCCTGCAAAACACCTTCCTCGTGGGATCGATATCTTAAATACTATAACTTGACACGGTTGTGCACTTGCAACCTTTTTGGTACGTGTTTATGCCGCATCAAGTTTTTGGCGCCGTTACCGGGGAAGGTGATTAAGTAGGTTTTAATTATTTTGGTTCTTTAACTTGTGTGTTTATTGTGAAAGAACTACTTGGAGATTAAAGATCAAGAATTGGAGATTGAGGAATTGGATATTCGCTTGTGGTAAGTCTTCTTCCTTATATTTTCAATTCCACACCTTTAGTTAGTTTCTCACAATTAGTGACAATTGACCATAATAAAATCCATCTTTCACTTTGACATTTACTAAGAAGATAATAAATTCAAATAATTCCCCCTTCTCATTTGTTTGTTGTTAACCCTAATTAAAAAAAGATTTTTTCTTTTCCATCCTTTTTAGTTGCTTTTAATTCATAGGGCTGCATTTCATATAGTTAGTAGGAATTCACCAAGTGATTTGAGCATCTTGATTTGATACACACTTCAAAATATTTTTAAGGGCAAAACCCCATAATCAAGATAAGGTGAGGTATTTCATCACCCTTTCCTTAGCCCAAAAATCGCTAATTCCTCACTACACCACCCAAGCCTAATAAAACTCTTAATTGATCTTTGATCACCCTCTAGTACTATCCTTACCTGACTAACTACCCAGGTAAAACTTTTATCTTTTCACTTAAGGAATTTTTGGTTAGGAGCTAGTCTAGTTGAGTTAGGCTTAACCCTAGAGTTAGAGTGATTGAAAAGTGATTGATTTTGATTTGTTTTAGTTAGGATTTTCCTTTTTCTTCAAAAAAAAAACTAACTTTTATTTTTCCAAAACAAAAAAAAATTATATAAAAAGTAATTGTTTTTGGTGCATGCAAAACGTGGATTAGGGACAATACACATCAACAAATTCATTTTGAACAAATGGCTAATCCACAAGTTTTTCAAAATTTATGTTATCCCAATAGGATTGAAATTTCCAATGAAGTCCGGGAGTTTGTAGAGAGTCCATATCAGTATTCGGTAAATGATCCATTTTTTTCAACCTACAACCCAGGTTGGGCAAGTTACACAAACATTGCATGGAATCAGGGAAACCACTCCGAAACTCAAAACTTCACTCCCTCTTTGACCCAACATTTTCCTAGGGAAAACACAGTTCCTTTCAATTCTCATCCACAATTTCAACAACCCAATCTGTCACATCAAAATCAGTCTCCTCATCATCAAGTTGTAACTCACACTCCTCTTGATACAGATCATGATGAACGTCTCAATTTTTTGGAAAAAGGTTTTGAAATCATTATTAAGGCCTCCACACTAGCCACGGATATGTTAACTCAAACATCCTACACAATGAACTCCTTTATGCAATCAACCGAACTCATACTTAACTCTAACACTCAAGCCCTAGCTCGATTAGAAAGCCATATTGATCAACTAGCTAGTGTCATAAGTGAAGTAGAGGAAGGAGAAATTCTGAGTCAACTCGTGGTCAATCCTAAGGACTCTCAAATGAATGCACTATAGTCAGGAAAACAGGTCGATAATCAGGAAAGAACACCTTTAAGCCAAATTCTTGTTCCAATTCATTCTTCCCCTGATAATTCAATTCAGGAAAGACCGAGGGGAGAAGAAGAAAAATCAGATCTAAGTTTTGAGGAAATTTTCGGTGAGGAGCTAAAAATATTAGGAGAAGCAGATCGGGTTTGTCAAAATAAAGAAACTGTGTTGGACAATTGTTGCTTTGAACTGAATTTTGAAAAACTCTTTCTTGATGAACTAAGATTTTTGGAAAATAAACAACAACCAAATTTTTACACATCAACCATGAATCTTGGGGTTGAGAAAATTGTTAAAGAAAAATTGGTTGTTAGAGAACAAACATTCACAAATCAAGAATCTAAGTCCAATATGCATGACACCAATAATACCTACCTTCCATTGCCACAAAAATCATTGAACACCCCGGAATGCTTAGAATTTCAGCACATTGTTGATTATATCATGTTGAATTTATTTAAAATCCGTGGGAGAATTTTCAGCAATAAGGTAGGATTCAATGTAGAACATGAACTCTTCATGTTGAATATTTCATTCTACATTGATTATTTTGTTTATTTCAGAATAATAAAAAGAATTTATTCTTCTCTCATGTGAGAATTTCTTGTTCAGTTTTCAAAAAAAAAAAAAGAAAAAAAAAGAAAAAAAAGAAGGAAAAAAAGAAGAAAAGAAAAAAAAAGAAAAAAAAAGAAAAAAAAACAAGAAAAAGAATAAATGTTTGATTTCCTCCTCCTCAGACCAAAGGTAATTGCAGATTTTTATCAGCGAACCAAATGTAAGTGCTTCACTTCTTATCTGCTTTATTTTATGCATCATAGAGTTTGCATTGAGGACAATGCAAAATTTAGGTGTGGGGGTGGGAATTAGTTATTTTTTTATTTTACAATTTTAGTGCATTTTTGTCATTTTTTTCTTTTCCTTAAAAAAAATTATAAAAATATCGTCACTTGCCAAATTGATGGAGTTATGTAATAATTGATTTAGTTGATAAATTTGAAATTTTCTAATCCATTGTTAGTTATTTACTTAAGTTCACTTTTTATGATAACTCTAAATAAATTTCTTAAGAAATGATTTTCAAAGTAGTATACTTTACTTAAGCCTTAACTTGGACTTTTATTTAAAATAATGAAATTTTTGCATGCTTAACTTAGAGTTGAAAATAATTTTTCAAAGTGTCTTAATTTACATATTTTCAAAATATATATACATATACAAAAAAAAACAAAAAAAATAATATTTGCAAAAGAAGAGTGCGAAAAATGGGCACCAAAACGAAAAAAAAACTCTTTAATTCAAGGTGATTCTATCTTATTAAGCCTAAGCTGACCGAGTAATTAAGCCCAAGGAGTATTTCCATACTTAATGACCTAAGCCCATTTGGGTTGGGATCCATTGGCCCAAAACTCGTTAAATGGTCACTTAGAAAGCCTGTTAAAGTAGAAAAAAATCACCAAGGAAGAAAGAGTTAAAAAAAAAACTATTATAGTTGTATATATGGTCTTGGAAAATATTCTAGATCAAGCAACTTGAAAATTATTTAAAACAAGCATTCAGTTTTTGGCGCGCTTACCGGGAGGAAGGTAATTAAGTAGGTTTAATTGATTTTGTTCTTTAAACTTTGTGTGTTTATTGTGTAAGAACTACTTGGAGATTAAAGATCAATGAATTGGAGATTGAGGAATTGATATTCGCATTGTGGTAAGTCTTCTTCCTTTATATTTTCAATTCGACACTTAGTTAGCTTTCTTCACAATTAGTGACAATTTAGGGATCTTAAAAACATAGAGATCTTTATTTCCCGTTGACCATAATAAAAATTCACCCTTCACTTTGAACAATTTACTAACAAGATAATAAATTCAAACAAATTCCCCATTCTCTTTTGTTTGATTGTTAACCCTAATTTAAAAAAAAAGATTTTCTTTTTACCATTCATTTTTAGTTGCTTTTAATTCATAGGGCTGCATTTCATATAGTTAGTAGGAATTCACCAAGTGATTTGCGCATCTTGATTGATACACACTTCAAAATTATTTTTAAGGGCAAACCCATAATCAAGATAAGGGTGAGGTATTTCATCACCCTTTCCTTAGCCACAAAAATTCCGCTAATTCCTCACTACACCACCCAAGTCTAATAAAACTCTTAGAGGAGGGCTACTTCTTAATTGAAGAAGGCTTCCAAAAATTATAATTTAGTTGCAATTAATCAATAATTATTTTTTTACCACTTTAAATATTTTTTCCTTCTCTTTGTTGTGATGAATGAAGATAGGAGATGAAGAATTATTTAGAGGTTGCATTTTCTTTCCTTTTCTCTTTTATTTCCTTTTTATTGCTTATTAATATGTAGAATTATTTCTATGCTTGTAGTTTAGATTTTAATTTTCTTGTTAAATAGCAAGAGGCTAGAACCCTCTTGCCTTAGATTTATTTCATTGTTATAGAATAGATTTAATTTCTTGGCATTTAATTCTTACAATTTTATTTTGTAGTTAGATTTTGCACTTTATTTTGTAGTTAGCATTTAATTTCTTATACTATTCACCTTGAGGCTAGAACCCTCTTGGGTTTAGTTTTTCTTTTTGTTTATTTTTAATTTTGTTTGATTCGCCTTTAGGCTAGAAACCCTCGTAGGAATCACCCCTTTTCTAAGAAGTGGTTCAATTGTAGATTACCCATATCTATATGAATCCACCATCTTTAATTTTTGCATTTTCTTATTTCTTGAATTTTATTTTCTTTATTCTTGATTTTATTTTCCTTTTCCTTCTTGCCTATTGATCATATTCATTTTTTGTCACATCCACTCTCACTTATATCTCGTGCCCGATTTACACACTATCACTTATCTCTCTCTATCTCTCCACAATCACTTCACTTATCACTCCTACTTGTCAACACACACAACATAAGAACCGATTTTATATTTTCTCCTACAAAACACCTTCCTTCGTGGATCGATATCTAAATTACTTAAATACTATAACTTGACATGGTTGTGCACTTGCAACCTTTTTGGTACATGTTTATGCCGCATCAAGTGCTGACATCAACACGGGCCGATGAAGGATGTGCCTTATCATCAGGTATGTATAGGGAACTCAACCTTCACAAAAGGAATCTTCGTCGATGGTTCAGACCCCATATGGGTAAATCTGTCAACCATATATATCTGAGCCCACAATGAATATTGGCGACCATCGCCGGAAGTTGAGAAAGGTCTTTCCCATGAGCAAGCTGAATAGCCGGGAATAGAACCTCAATCAGCAAAGTGTCAGAAAACTAATACGGAACGACGCACTTCTTCAACCAAATGGCGAGATACCCCACCAAGAGAGTCATAAGACTGATACGTTTCTGCGCATGCCACAAAAAAGACCAAAACTTGGTCCCTGTCGGAAAAGCCCTCGACAGCCGAAGAAGTAAATGACTGGGCGCAATCACCATAATAAAGTCATTAATTGTTGAAGGAGTAAAAAGGGCTAACTCATAAATGACTTCACCAGAATTACTCTCCAAATGCTGAAACAAATAATCGGCAAACTGCTTCAAGCTTATTTGTGTCCTCTTCTTCGCCAGTGAACCTATGCTGATCAGAGCAGTGTGGTAATGACAGGTAAGATCCCAGAACGTGTCGTATATGTCCGAGGAGGCCCTCTTCAACTGTCTTAGCTGCCAGTTCAAAGGAAAATACTCTTGATACGGGTGATCACCCATCGGTAGGTCAAAAACCTTCTGCATCTCATGAAGAGCCAACCCTAACTCTCCATTGCGTGTCACGAAAGTGTTGGTATCAGGATTGTAAAGCTCTAACAATGCCTGGAAATGGTGTTTGTTGATTTGTAAGCCGTACATGGTGGCTCGTACTAGAGCATACAATCCACTACGCTTCAACTCGTGCTCCCAGTGCCCATAGCCCATCATGCGAGTCCACCACTTCCTAGGCGGCGAGTGAACCCAACCATAGCACCTGAGGTCGCTCATAGGGATTTTCCTCCCAAGTCTGGCAAAACGATTCCTCACTTTGCTAGCGGTTATCGACACTTCATCTGGCAGTTCTGTATTAAGCCCTAAAATTCCTGATTGAAGACCATGAATATAGTTATATCCATCTGAGTTCGGAGTCCTATAATGGATAATGAAGCCACAATGAACCCGCTCATGATCATCTGTAAGATGCCAAGGCATCTCTCGTCCTACAGCTTGCTTCTCCAAGTGTGCAAATGAGTACTGGAGAGGAATGGAAGGGATATATAGGGGACTTCTTTCATCATCATTCAGCCAATCCTCATCATCAAGGGTTAACATATCCAGATCCTCGACATGATCACCAAACAAATAATCAGGCTTCTTCAGAGCATGAGTGGATCTAGAATCTTTAGTAACTGAAGCATCTGTGATTTACTACCACAATGTACGACGAGGCCCACTTTTTACCAGCCGATGAACCTCCTTAGGCCCATCTAGAGCAAACTGAGGAGTCAAGCTAATAAGCGGTCCCATAACATTAGCTGTGACGGTCTCTCTGTTATTACCACTCGTCATGTGAAGTGGGAAGCTACTCATCGGGAACTCAACTGAAACAAATAACACACAATCGGAAAGATTATTTCTAAGATAAAATGAGGAGTTAAACTCACCTAGCAAATTAGCGAGATAGGATCACTGTTTGGTCATATAGGCGAGACGATTTCAACTATTTTACACAAGAGGGACATGGTACATTATCATGCAAATAACGTGACAATATACCCCACCCTATAGGGTACAATACAGCATGAAATCATCCCATATGCCTAAAAATATATATTGGCCAAGCAACACACGCCTCTCGAAGCTTCTATCCCCGCGAAGGAGGATATCAGCTCTTCCCTATTGACTCGCCAAGGAGACAAATGAGGGCACAATATAACCTGAAATCATCCTGAATGCCTAGAAACATGTATTGGCCAAGCAACACATGGCTCTCATAGCTTGAATTCCCGTGAAGGAGGATATCAGCTCTTCCCGATTGACTCGCAAAGGAGACAAACGAGGGTGTAATACACAGAATACCAAAAATTATGAAGGCTCACCCCCGTGTGAAGAAACTACATGAGCCTCCTTCTCATTATGCTGAGAAATGGAGCGACTCCTATGAAAGCGTGATCGTAGTGGAGACATGTCTAACGTGCAATGAAAATCAATGTACCAGGTACAATCTCAAATTCAAGAACCTGAAATTAAAAAGGGAAAATATGAACTTTAACTAAAAAAAATCCTACTAATAAATGGGATTTTACGATTAAAGTCTAATTAAACCTACGAGATCCATACATGCTAACAACGGGTTCATTGCATTCAGGACCCTCATGTTCAATTTTAATTGAAATACCCAAAATACCCCTCATGTTCAAAGCTCGATGCTAGCCATGAGTACATTCAAAATTAGGCCATATTTGAAAGGGGAAAACCTATCACCCTCAACATCAAAATTTCGGCCATTTTTGCACATAAGTCCCTTAAGAAAGTTTGGCCAATTTTGTGCATAACCCCCTCCAAATTTCAGCCATAAGCCCGCATCCAACCTCCTCAAATTTTCGGCCATGGGCATGCAACCCAAGCCACAAAATTTTTGCCCACTTTTACAATAAACCCCTCTACAAATTTCGGCCATGAACAAGCCCCTTAAATCCTTAAAATTTCGGCCATGTTCAAACTCTTCAAACCTAAGTTTCAAATTTCCTTTTCACACCCAAAGTTCAAACCCACAATCAAGTTGTAATCTTTCCCATAAAATTCATGAACTCACAATATTAAAGTTCTAATCTTTGCATACAAAATATAGTTTATGGAGAGGAGCTTACCCAAATCAAACACACAAAATAGAGTTTATGGAGAGGAGCTTATCCAAATCAAAAGCTTGAATACAATGCCAAAAAAAGCCCAAGTCTTGAACTCAAACCCTAGGGCTTGGAAATGATTTTCGGCCAAGAGGGTAGAAAGGAGATGATTTCCGAATTTTTGAGGGGTTGAGGGGTTTTTAATGATAAGAGTTTGAAGGGATTTAGAGACCTTAAAGAGGAGAGTTATGGGTTATGTAGAGTTTGAGAAAGAAAGAGGAGTTTGTGGAGAAGAAGAGGGAGAATTCATTTGGTTTTGAACTCTTGAAAGACCTCCTAAAAAGCCCTTGGACAAAAGCCTTCCCTCTCTCTCTTCTCTTGATCATAGTGTAAGCCCCCTATCTCCTCTATTTTCTCTCTCCTCTCTCTCTCTCACAAACTCTCTCTCTCTCTCTCTCTCTTGCCAAACCGAGATTGTTCTGAGTTTAGAATTCTGTCCTGAGTTTAAAATTTTGTCCCGAGTTTGGAATTCTGTCCTGAGTTCAAAATTATGTCCCGAGTTTAGAATTCTGTCTCGAGCTCAGAATTCTATCTCGAGTTCAAATGTATGTCCCGAGCTCAAAATTCTATCTTGAGTTCCGGGTTTAGAATTATTTCCCGAGTTTAGAATTCTGTCCCGAGATCAAAATTCTGTTCCGAGCCCAAAATAGGGTCCCACACATTTAAAATGTTGTATTTGGTCCATATTCACTCGTTATTAACCATTGTAGTGTATTCAAAGCCCATATTCATACTCCAATGAGTATATGAGTATAAACTTTATCTTCTTGAACCTCGAACGGGTACACGAGGTTAAACTGATTCTCGAAACTCCTAGGAGGAGTATACGAGTATAAACTGGTACTCCTCACTCCAATACCTTAAGAGCCTAAATAGTGTAGACTCTGGTTGATGTATGAGTATAAACTATTTTTACATCAGTCGAAGTGTGGCCAAAGATCAACGCCGGTCAATGCGTTGTGATAAAGATCAACGCTGGTCAAAGTACAACCTTTGGTCAACACCGATCAATGCGTAGTGATGAAGGTCAATGTCAGTTAACGCATTGCAATGAAAGTCAATTCCGGTCAACGCGTTACAATGAAGGTCAACTTTGGTCAACGCATTGCATTGAAGGTTAATGCCGGTCAACGCGTAGCCATGAGTCAACACCGGTCAACGCATTGTGATGAAAGTCAATGTATAGCTGTAGTTCAACGTCGGTCAATGTGTTGTGATGAAAGTCAATGTTGGTCAACGCATTGCGATGAAGGTTAACACTAGTCAAAATGTAGCCATAAGTCAATGCTGATCAACGCATTGCGATGAAGGTCAATGCGTCGACAAATTTTAGCCAAAACAAGACTCATATCAATTCCAGAACAAAGGATCATCCTAGGAGTTAATCATAATTCAGATACTAACCTCTAATGAAGATAATCAGTTCAACCTCGACTCAATAACACGAGCTAAAATCAAAGATCAATACACATGTTTTAATTCGAGACTTCGATAACGGTCAGACGATAAACACAACACCGGAAAAATTTTAACTATTCAACAAAATACTGAATAGACTAAGAATTGAAGAAGTCAATAATTGAAGCCAATTGTAGGTCCTTTTACACTAACTGAAGGTTGGGTCTATCACATCCAAAGTATACCAAGCTCTTCTATAAAAAAAATGAGATTGAAACACTTTGGAGTGAGTATCTGTAGGCGTCAAAAATTATCTATGGGTTCCTGCATGTAGCTCGAGACAGAGAGAAGATGATGAATGTCATTATTTAAGTTGAAGAAAGAATTTTACATAAATAAGGGAATGAAGCAAGTCGACGAAGCGTACGAGTCAACGGGACGACAGAATAGCGAAGAAACGGTCCAATCGGGAATTACATTTCACTCATGAAAGGTGAATCACCACTTATGTCTTGCCTATAGGAGGTTATAGATCTCTTCTTTAGTTTTTCGGCATATTTTGAATCGCGTCATTCCAAGATCGAACTAAGGAATTACGGTTAAAACAGTCAAAAGGGGGAAACGACGTCTCGGCCAATGCCAAGACACATTTGTGTCTTGTCTAGGGCAGCCTAGACTATGCCAACCTAGCCAGGACTATCCCGACCTGGCCGGGACACCCTGAAAAAAGTCGTTTTACGCCCGTTTTCTCGCTATTAACTGCCCCGATTCTGATCCAAATCCTCTCCAACTGATTTGAGGTTATCTATAAATGTGGTTGAGTGGTTACAACTAAGGATAAGATCAAATTATTTATTCTTACCCAAAAATAGGGCTTCTGAAGTCTATAAATACAGCCCTAGGGCCTTCATTTGCACATATCCGAAATTCTGAAGCCTCGGCGAAGCCCTGTCGAATTAAAGAGTGAGCAGCCACGAATTTCAGAGAGAAGGAAGTGATTTTGGCAAGTTCTTCAGCATAAAACGGAAGAGTTTGAGAGATCTATATCTGTTCATCCATTTCCTTGAGATCGTACCTAGCTGCGATCCTCGAGAAGAGTGATTATCTCGCTTTGCCGAGATAGTTACTTAAGTTTCTTACCTCCTTTGGGAGGCAACGAAATCTTTATATTCGATCTGATCAGTCGGTGGTCCATGGATAAACCCCAGCGTAGGCCAAGACCCTACGCAAACAGCGAATGATAAACATCCGTTGTTTGTGTTTTTAGAAAGTTGTAAATTTTTTTATTTTCATTTGTTGAGATCATTGTAACAACTAAAGTTGTGATGAGTCCGTTAATGAAAGAACCAACTTTCCACCGAAACACTAACTCCAAAGAGGGTTCTAGCCTCTAAGTGAGAGAATAAAAATAAAAACTAACTCCAAAGAGCGATCTAGCCTCTAAGTGAGAGGATGAATGAAAAAGAATGAACAAAACTAAAAACTAATTCCCAAGAGGGTTCTAGCCTCTTGGCAAATAGTGTAAAAAAATAAAATCTAAAGTATGCAAAAAAATAAATCTATACTATAAAATAATTTTTAGAAAATAAAGACATGTAAGTAAATCTACTATACAAGACATGAAAATAAATCTAATTCAAGAAGGTTCTAGCCCCTTGAATATCTAAAGCAAGAAAGGAAAATGTTACAAGAAAAGTAAAAACATAAAAGAGAAAATTTATATTCTAAGAGGGTTATAGCCACTTGATGAGGCAAATCTTCATCACATCTTCATCTTCATCATCAAACAAAGAGAAGAAAAGAAAGATATTAAGAGAAGAAAATTTTATTTTATTAATTGCAACAAAAAGTTATAACTTTGGAAGGTCTTCTTAATTAAGAGTAACCATCCACACCAAATGGAATTTTTACAAAATTTTTCACACTCAAACCCCTCACCCACTACCCCTATTTATAGACTGCAGCAATGAATAAGAGCCATTAGATTTTACTTTGCCTTCAAGGATCAAATCTTAGCCATAAAACGAGTTAGTTACGGATCAATTGGCCGGCCAATTGGTTGACAAATTGGTTTGCCGACCGATTGGCCAATCGGTTGGTTGACCGGTTGGAATTCAAAATTTCAAAAAAATGTTGTGGGCTCTGTCTCATCGAGATAAATGATTTTCATATATTATATATTTAATTTCGCCTTCCAGATTGAGAGATATCATCGTTTCTTTGTGGCTAACATCTTGAATATGATTTTTACTTGATTTTTTTTCATATTTGATCATTGTTTCTTCAACCTCTATGGATTGCTTTGCTTAATCCCGGGATTTAATAAAACATGAGTTCTTTTTGAGCTTTTATTCATTAATTCTTTATTAACCTGCTGGGTCTAGACCCGACATGTCTTCATAGCTCCACATGAAGACATCAATGTACTCTTGAAGGAGAACTATGAGTTCTTCCTTTTTAGCTGATGATAGACTCTCGCTAATGAAAATGGGCTTGGGGTTGATTTCGTCACCTATGTTGATTTGAAGCACTTTATCTTCAGTGGGTGGTTCTCTAACTTTGAAATGGGACTCTCATTGCTTCTCAAGTTGTTTTGCCCATAAATCATCTTTAGGATTTTCAATCACTTCAGATTCATCGTGATCTATGGTTAGGTTGTAGGAGACCATGTTGGTCGTGAATTCATTACACAAGATTCCAAGGTTGATCAGGATCCCAGTTAGATGTGTTTATTAGAACTTCTTAAGAAGTCATTGGATAATGGTCCTTCTTGGGGATTGGCTTCAAGAGATGTAATTGAGACCTTATTTTATTCGATTGTAATAATCGAAAACTTCACCTACTAGTGTAAAGGGGATCAAAGGGACTCGTAGTCCTATATTGAAATTCCACCCTTATTTTACAGTGAGGCTGTATCTCACTTTTGTCTTGATCTACTAAGATTGTTGTCTATATCGGGATAATTCTGGCTTTGCTTTAGCTTCTTCACTGAGTTCTGTACGTGAGATTGTGACTCAACTTTTTCAAAGATGATTTGGTTCAAAGTGTTCTCTTTGGCTAGGACCATGAAAGTAGCATCCTCTGAGTTGTCTAGGTGCTCGTGAGTGGAGTACGACTCGCTTATCGATGTATGCAATGTCGGTTCTAAGGCTAGCAAGTTCATCAGATTTTCGACTCTTGAGTTTTTAAACTTAGAGTCTAAAGAGTAGTCGTAAGAAAATTCTTCTTCATTAAAGATCCAATTGCCCTGATCTTCAGTAGATTGGTCATTCAGATGTCCTCTAGGGTAATTATAAGTTGTTCTATCTCCCAGACTTAATCATCAATTGGTAAGGAGAATCTCGATTGTCTGACTTTCATCAAACAATAGAGAGTCAGTAAAGTAATTCTCCACCCCTTTGAAAGGATGCTTATTCGAGGGGCGATTTCTAGTGGACTCCCTGTTCATCAATATACTTAAGACACTGATGAAATATTGAAGGGGCAAGCTTATTGGAATGGATCCAAGGTCATCCAAGCAGAAGGTTACAAGGTGTCTCGACATCATTGACATAGCAGGTCACTTCTGTCTTCAAGTTTTTGATCTGATACTTAAGTCAAATCTTTCCAAGAGATTGGATGCTACTAGAGTTAAACCAGAGTATGTTTGCAAACGTCTTTGAGAGCTTGTGAAATGGGGTTCCCAAAAAGCTCAAGAGTCTTCGCAGAATTATGCTTAGTCCGGATCCTGGATTAATGTGAATCCTTTCAAACCTTAACAACCCTATATACACAGTGTAGTAAAGGGGTTGGTTATGATGATGATCCATGACTAGCATGTCCTCCGGGGTGAAGGTAATGTGCGACATCTGATTTTGACATTGATAGCATTGTTTGGGTCCTTCATCTTAAGGAGGTTTGATCATGTTGGGGTGAGAAGCGCCTCACTATCATTCAGGGCTTCTTTCAAAGCCTCTCTTGTATCACGTAATAGTTCGAATAAGGTGCAACAAGCTAGAATATTGGCTAATTATGCTATGATATCATACTTGAACGGGGCCATAAGGTCACTAAGACGATGGTGTAAGGCTTTATCAAACTGGGTCCCCTTTTGTTTGGCTAGTTCGGGATTTTTGGACTTTCCTGGCTGATTGTAATCCCTTAGGTAATCTTTGCCAAATCTTTTCCCTGTCATGGTCACTTTCTCTCCCTCTGAGTCGGTGAGTGAATTAATGTGCATAGATTCTTCTTCAATGATCGCAGAAATGACGTTGCAAGTCATCATCTTTTGCTTGTTTTTGAACTTCTAAAGAGTCCAATCTTCATCTTCAAGAAGGTCAAGTTGTACCTACATTATTTCTAATCTCACCATGGGAAGAGGAATCAAGCCTTGGCTTTATGGTTTTGGTGGTCATAGTTAACCACCTCCATTCTTGCCGTAGGAATGGGGACAACGCCATCTTGGGCTTGAATTTCTAGCATTGAGAAAAATTAGAGGGTCACCATATTAGCGATGACTTTCTTTTGCTAGGGTTTGAGCTTAAGAATTCCTAATTCAATGAAGGTCTAGATCTTGTTCTTGATGATGTAGCAGTTATTCGTCAGGTGTTCCAACATTCTATGATAGAGACATTAGTTGGGGTCATCGGTCTTTTCGACTACTTCAGTGCGTCGAGCTTCTGGAAGCTTCAGACAATTCCCTTTGTTGAGTACATGGAAGATGGTGATTGTGTGTTTGTCCTTGAACAAGTAAATACACTAAAAATTCTTCTTTGGTTCTCTTTACTGGTCATTACTGGGATTTTAGACTCTATCTACGAAAGTCTCTTTGGCTTTCGATTGTGATGTATGCCCTTGTTTGCCTGTGTTACCCTTAAAGTTGGTGCTAGGTTCAAATTTGTTAAAAGGCACTGATGACTTCTCAGCTATCTTGGCGTGTTCCATTAAATCCTTCCAAGTGAGGGTAGTGACGAGACCTATATGAGCTTCAATTCGTGCCATGAAATTGTGCCAGTAAGTTTAAAGTAGCGTCAGTAGAGGCATATCTCAATATTGCAATATCAAGTTGCGGTATCTTTCGATGTACTCCCTGACCATATCAATCCTGCTTTGTTTCTCGAGAAGGAGATTGGCCATTGTGACATTGTCTTGCTCCTTAAGAAATTGTGAGAGGAACTTCGATTCTAAATCTGCCCAAGAACTGATTGAACCTTTGAGCAAATTTTCAAACCAACCAAAGGATATTCCCTAAATGGTACCAATGAAAAGACATTCCTTAATGGCATAGTTACCTACAACATTTTTGGTTTGCTGATGGAAGTAGTAGATATATCGGTTCGCGGAACCTTTGCCATCAAATGTATGAAGCGTTGGTGGCTTGAACTTCATTAGGTAGGGAACCATGTCTCACTCAACGAGATAAGGTCAGATTATTCTGACCTTGTTGAGCTCAGTTTGTTGAGAAAGAATATTGACTTGTTTCTGAATATCCTCCAAGGCTTTTGCTTCTTATTTGGCTTTGAAGGTAGCGTAATTTCTGATCTTGCATGTTCAGAATCCGTATCATCTTAATGTTCTTGATCTTCATCAGGAGGATTTTCACCAAATGGCCTTCTCCCTATTGAAGAGCTCTCTTGAGAGTAAGAGGCTAATAGACGTTGTTTAAATCTCTTCTAGACATTCAATTCATCCGTCTGAATCCTTCTTCTGAATCACCATTTGAGTTAGAATATCTTCGTGGTCTACCATGTCTATCATCCATTGCCATTCTTGACTTGAACTAGGGGTTGGATTTGATGTTATGGTAGAGTTAGCTCCACCAGAAGTGGGTTGGTTCTTTTGGGACAAAGATTATGATGTCCGCATTGAGATGAAGGAGTAGTTGAAATGAACTTCCACTCTTCTCCTTAGCTTTGTGTTGTGATATACGCTATCGGCTTCTAGTAGTATGGATCCGATGCCAAGAGAGTATATTAGATCAGGCAAGCTATATGTACTTTCCTCGTTGTCTCTAGAAATCACACTTGTTATGTTGACAGTGAATACATGCATTTTGCCTCTTCAAGCACGTCATCATCGTTTAGTCTGAACCTCTGAAGGCTCAAGCATGACCGAGACGATTAAAGACTAATTCTTTGCATTGGGAACTCTTTTGAACTTCTTAGATCACTTCTCTGAGCGTCACACAATGCTAACTTTGGCGAGCTTTCTTCAGAGTTACAAATTCTCTTAGATCAATGTCGGTGCTAACTTAACTGATCTTAGCTTTGGAGTACGAACAAAATTACAGTAACATTGACCAGATGTTCTTCTAGCAAAATCATCAATGATGATTTTATTCCTTGAAGGGAATTTAGATGAGGGGTTACCCCCATTCTGAGCTTATATCGAGGAAGCATAGCGAGCGTCGCGAGATGCTTTAAATCGAACTCCTAATAGAGATGAAGACTAAAGCTTGAGATCATATGTGGTGACATCTTCATCTTCGCTCGAGGCAAGAGTCAAAATTCCTTCGCTCTTGGTGAGAGTCGAATTTCCTTCGCTCTTGGCGAGATTTGTTTGGCTTCCAGCTAAGCTCAAACTATCTTCGACGAAGGTGGCCTTTGTGCATGTAGGGGTCATTTTTGACCCGAGATTCGTGCTAGGGTAAATTCTACGACAACTGCGTATAGTAACCATTGTAGAGATTTGGTTCTTGGAAATAGATTCCTCGAACTTCGCTTGGTCAAATTCGCTTGGTGTGGTTTGTTTTAGTCATCAGGTGACCTTCATTGCAGTTTGTTGTTGGCTAACTTTTGACCCATTCGAAATATTTAGAACATGGACGCTCACTTCTTGGATCAAAGCTAATCATCGTCCTAAGTGAAAATATATTTTGGCCGTCTATAACACTCTCCTAGTATTAAAAATATACTTTCAGAAACCGATGTCATGTATCGTTACACCAGGTCGAGACAAGAGGTAATAATTTCCTTTGATTACTCTCTCATTTGGATGTATGCTTCAAGAGTTTCATCCCAAATTGATCAACCTACCAATGGTGCTAATTCTATAATTGCATCAAATGTAACTCCTAGCTCAAGCCAATAGCAATAATGGGTTGAAGATATGGCAGAAAGAGAGGCTCATGATGATTGTGTGCGTCAAATTGAGGCTCAAAAGAAAACCTCAGAATAGCGGTTCGAGCGATTAGAGTAAATGCTCAATCAAGTTATGCTAGCTTATCATCCTCGACCAACCTCTTTAAAAGGGAAACAACTGCTTGTTGAGATCCCTTCAGAAAAGTGCGATCACATCACGAAGATGCAAATTCTACCCACTCTGGATTGGAAACATTAGTTCCTCCTAAAGTAAGTTATGAGGTGAAGGCCCTTCAGGATCTTTAAAAATAGGTTAACGACCTCAGCTAGTGGACAAAGCTAAAGAAGACTGAGATTACCTGACCTTATCTCATCGAGTAGGACTTTATTTCCTATCTATTAAAGTTTAACCCGCAAGCATTGTATATGTTTGATGCCAAAGGTTCTATGAACCAACTCATCTACTACATCCATTAGCAAATAGGAAATATAGTAGGGAATGACGCCATCAAGGTAGGATTTTACATTGGTACCCTTCAGGGGGTAGCTTTGATTGGTTTTAGAATTTGGTTGATTAAGTCAGCTAATTTGGAGCCTCAGTTCCTCTCCTCATTTCATGAGAAATAATCAGATATGACCATGGCCAAACTTCTCTCCTGAGAAATAAAGAGGTGATGGTTCAGTAAAAGGCTACATCTAGCAATTTTATAATTTGAGCTTACGTTGTTCGGATATGCAAATATGTCGACACAATTTCTCGAGCTATATAGCTCACATAGTTGCTGTAAAAGTGAACTTAAGTAAGGACTTAATGGAGCAAGCAAAAATCATAGAGAAGTCTGCTAAATGTTTTAACAAGTTTGATCTCCGCACTAACAACAAAGGGGGTAAGAACAAGTAGGGTAGTTGTCCTAGTCTAAATCTAAAGAAACTTTTGCGGTTAGGTTAAAATGCTCAATAATCAAAAGATAGAGTCTCGAAAAGGCAGTCGATGGAGATATTCGTTTAAAGATGAGCACAATACTATCATCTTCTATGTCCTCAACAAGGGCAACCGGTTGAAGCACCCAGAAGCTCAGCACCCTAAAGAAGTTAGAAAACTCTACTACAAAATGTTAGAACATTCGAAAAGAATTGTTATATCCTCAAGCATGAAATGCAAATGTTTGTTGACTAAGGGATCTCAAAATTCGATCTTAGCAAAAAAAGGTCACTACTAACATGGTGACTCTTTAATTTGGGTCCATGCTAGCAACTCGAGCCTAAGATGGAGTTGTTCCCATTCCTAGTGAAAGAATGGATGTGGTTAATCATGACCAATAAGGATGACTGAGTCGAAGCTTTGTCCTTCTCACTATGCCAAAAGGAGAAATGATGCAGGTCCACCTCGGCCTCCTCCAAGACGATCGTTGGCCATCTCCAAAGTCAAAAGCTCACACAAAGGCTAAACACGAGATGAAATCTTGTAGTGCTCATAGATTTTGCAGAAGAGAAGACTGCTATGGCAATTCATTCTCATAGATTCTAAAGAAGAGAAGATTGCTAAGGCTGTTTAACCCGATCAGAGCTTGCTTATGGAGACGAGGTCTGCAAAATGCTACTTGAAGAACTATGATCAATCCGGACCTTCCAAATAGCCCAAACCCATAAAAAAAAGCGACCATGTTTGATAAGGGATTGTAGCAACCATTCCAGTATGATATATTGGCTCAATTAGCAAACATCCCATCTCATATATCCTTATACAAACTTCTACATTTGTCTAAGGACATGAGGGAAGCTTTGAGATAGGCATTAGATAACAGTTAAGCATTTCTCGCTTACATACCTGAGCTTAACCAAGGAGAGGAACAAAGGCCATTAATGCTACCAATATCAACAGCAAAAGCCTTGTATCACTTTCATCTTAGACGACATGCTCATTAAAGATGATCATCATAACCAACCCCTTTACTACACTGGTTATGTCATTTTGACAAAAATCAAGCAGATTCATATTGATCCGGTGTCTGCCATGAGTATCATTCCACGAAGACTCCTTAGATTCTTGGGCATTCCTCTTTACAAGCTCTCAAAGACATCAGGTTCTATCTTTAGATTCAACTCCAATAGTAGCCAATCGCTCGAGAAAATCTGGCTCAAGTGTCAGATTGGTAATTTGAAGACTGAGGGGATATGTTATGTCATCAATGTCAAGACCACTTATAACCTACTCCTTGGACAACCTTGCATCCATTCCAATATGATCATCACCTTGACACTCCACTAATGCTTCAAATATGTTGATGAGAGGGGGGTTCTACAAAAAGTCAGTGCTGAAAA
This sequence comes from Asparagus officinalis, assembly GCF_001876935.1. NCBI lineage: Eukaryota > Viridiplantae > Streptophyta > Magnoliopsida > Asparagales > Asparagaceae > Asparagus > Asparagus officinalis. The sequence continues at coordinate 45,824,880 of NC_033794.1, read as the reverse complement.
CTACCCCTTCAAGGGAGTTGAAAATTACTTCATCGGCTCTCTCTTATATGATGAAAAACATACAACTGAGATTGTCATTCCCTCTGAGATGGACAACGGTCATGAGGTGGATAATGACTCCAACCCAAATGAGGATTCAATCTAGGAAATGTAACATTTACCTTAGAGGACCCTTATACAAACTAATTAGTCAAAAATCAGCACGACTAGGTTTTTAATGATAGCATACAGTTTGCTTATGACGGTTCTTCAGACTCTTAAGTATAAAAACTCAAACGTTTATGCCTTACTGTCTAGGCTAGCTATAGAATCAACTTTGTACATGCCTGTAAATGAGTCTTACTCGACTCATCAATAGATGGACAGCTCAGAAGATGTTATCCTCATTGTTCAGGGTAATAGGAGCACTCATGATCCTCTCATCTTAGTGAGGTCAAGCCATGGCCACATTTGACAATCTCAGATCATGAAGATAAAAAGATGCTAGAGTTCTCTCACTATAGCCAACAGTCTCGACACATGATGGCAAAAATTCGGTACAGTTTCACCCTAAAATAGGGGTTGAACATCAAGGATAGTGAGTTCCCCTATCTCCCTTCATACCAAAAGGAGAAATCGTCGATTACTTTAATCGAACCAAACATGGACTCGGGTACATTTGCACAGAAGTTGACTCACAAATGGGACCAACATCTACTGATTTCCTAAGCAACTCTTTAGACACATCTGATTGGGATTTCAATATCAGCATTAACGCTATGTTTTGAGAATTTTTATTAATATGGTTTCATATAGTTTGACCATGGACCTAGACGAATCTAAAGTATTTGATCATTTTGAGAATGACCCTTGTGCAAAACATCTTAGAGCACAATGGGAATCACATTTCAAACCAAGTGAGCTGCCCACTGAAGATAAAGTGGTCTAGGTCAATATAGGCAATGAAACTAATCCCAAATCCATCTTTATCAGTGAAAGTTTATCCCCTATTGAAAAAGAAGAGCTTATATGCCTTGTTCGAGAATACATCAATGTTTTTGCTTGTAGTTATGAAGATAAGCCTAGGTTGGACATGAATGTGACTGTGCATTGCCTTAATATTGATCCTAACATTAAGTCAGTCAAATAGCAGTAGCGACGCTTCCATCCTGAGTTGATGAAGCAAATTGTAAAAGAAATTCACAAACTGATTAATTACGA
>NC_033794.1:45808714-45822309 GCF_001876935.1 Asparagus officinalis | reverse complement strand
GATTGGTTGGCTAACATCATTGTAGTAAAGAAGTAGAATAGCAAAATGTGGATCTATATTGACTTTAAAGACCTCAATCTCGCTTGCCCAAAAGGTGACTTTCTTCTCCCTACCATGGATGTCATGGTTGACTATACATGTAGGTTTAAGAGGATGGAATTCATGGATGGGTTGTTTAGAGTAATGCCCTATGGTCTAAAGAATGTCGGATACCTTTAGGAGTGTATTGTTATACAGTAATGTCCTATGGTCTGAAGAATGCTAGAGCTACTTACTAACGTGCGATTAACATGATCTTTCATGAATATTTGTAAAAGACGATTGTATGCTTTGTTGATGATCTCGCGATCAAATGTTATCACAAAGAAGATAACCTCAATGGCTCCAGAATGGTGTTTGAAATCATGCAAAAACACTAGCTCAAGATGAACTCGACCAAATCTTTTCTGGTGGTATTATCAGGCAAATTCCTTAGATTTACAACATCTAAAGGGATACACGTTGACCCGAAGAAAATAAAGGCCAGACAGGAAATGCCACCTCCAAGAAATCTAAAAAAACTTAGAGGATTATATTGATGATTAGTTTACATTCACAGATTATAGATAATTAATCCAAAAAAAGTCTACCATTTCAAAGGTTAATGGAGAAGGATGTTTTATTCATATGGGACGATGCTTGTCAAAGAGCTTTTGATGAGATGAAAGAATATCTCACGAAGCCACCTATGCTAGTGTAAAACTACAAAAGTTTAAATAAATTTTGATAAATAGTAATAAGTATGTTATATGGTTATAAATAACATATTTTTATGTTTGAGTATTCAAGGGATTGATTTGAGATCAATCTAATGTATATATGTGAGTATAGATGAGAAACATGCACGAAATTATGCACAAACCTGAAACCGAGTTGTTAGTAATCGATTACTACTCAGAGTAGACAATTCGTAAGGTCGTTAGTCGACTAATGAAGGTATTAGTTGTCTAATCGGGCTGTTTCCAGAGTTCTTTCAGACTTCGGGTCAGATTTGTTTTGTTTCGAACATATTCGGGTCAGATTTGTTTTGTTTCGAACATAGTTGTATATATGTATATATATACTCGTTTTAAAGCTCTATTTACCCTCTTTCACATGAGATTTACACTAGCCACCTTCCTCCTCAAACCCTAACCCTAAATTGTGAGTTTTGGGAGAGTTTTGAGGCGTTTGTCGAGAGGAAGGTGGAGTTTGGTGACCGTGGTTAAAGAGGAATCTTGCATACACGTGGTTGAGGAGTTCAACAGCACCTTGAGGCAAGATCATCTTCATCCAAACCTGCACCCTTAGTAATTTAAACATTTAAAGTGTTAATCAATGTTTTGCATGTTTATTCATAGTTAAATATGATAAAAGGTAGATTTTTGATAATAGATCTTTAACCCATGATAGATCTGAGGTTTTTACTTGTTATTTATATTACAAGCATGATGACGATCATTAGGGTTAATGATAATTTTCATTTTTAATTTATTAATTAAGTTTAACTAATGTGAAAACCCTAGTTTGTTAATTAATCGAGTTTTTCTTGTAAAATAATCATGCTTAAACCCTAGATTATGAGATCACAATGATCTTATCTCTGTTCAATGTTAATTATAGCCTTGTCCAAGTTAATCATGTGATAAATTCATGTTATTATGAGAGAATTTGAATAATTATGAAGTTAAACCCTAATTAGTGTTTAATACAAGAGTTAAATTATGTGAACTAATCTCTAATAGTAAATTTTAGAAGACTAAAACCTTTTTCCAATGTTCCATGTGATTTGAATGAGTTTTTTTAAGAAATAATCACAAAATCATCAAAAGTTGAGAATAAAAAATCTGTTTAATACATAGTAGTCGACTAATGTTCACATTAGTCGACTGCTGACACTTAGTCCAATTTTCTGGTGCGACTCACAGAAACATTTTCATAGCAGAGTAGTTGACTAATGTTCATATTAGTCGATTGCTCACACCTAGTCCAATTTTTTAGATTCCGCATGGACTCAGAGTAGTCGGCTACTAAGTGTAGTAGTCGACTACTAAGGTTGTTTTCTAAGTTTATATTTTGTATATGTTTGAGATGTTTTCATGGGGTTCGAGCCGCACTTCTTTACACATAGTTTCACGAATACACAAGTACAATGCCAGTTTACACACATGAGTATCCCATTGGTTAATATGTCAAGTGTTGGGTTGTTTATTGTTCATGCACTCGTTGGATATTATTAATGAGCACAACTCAGTACTATAAGGGATAGTGTATCGATATACTAGATTTACCTAGTTTCTACATGAGATGGATATCGTTGATTAGCTTAGTTCAGTACTACGTGGGGTAGTGCGTCGATATTCCATTCGTACAGGCCATTGAGTCGAGTTTGGATGCTTTGTCTAGCAGTCCGTCCGTACGAGGGTGTAATGAGGCTTGTGAGTCGACTTTTTGGATACCTATATGGTAGGCCGTCCCACACTCATATTACGCACTTAGATCGCGATGAGACTTATGAGCCGTGTACACTATTTAGGATACCTATAGGGTAGTCCGTTGCACATGATGATGCTAAGTTTTAGAATCTTACAAAGAGTTGCGCTGACATAGCTAATTGATAGCCTGAGTCTTTGGTGGATGCCAGTTTAGGATACGACTCATCTTTGAGATATATGATCGAGATACTTTGTTCTTGAAAGTATATGAGATTATATGTTGGTATCTATTCTATCTCCATAGTGATAGTGGAGGATAATATAAATACAATGTATTGATGTCTTTGTTTTCCTTTATTGCTTTCTTTATGCTTTAGTTAGGATTAACTATTAGAGATTCACAATTTGAGACATATGGTATATACATGAGGGTTTCCTTATTTGAATTATTTCACTCGACATACTAGTCTCGTGTTGTGGATTTCTAATTGCGGTATATACATGAGGATTTTCTTGTTTGGATTATTTCGCTCGATGTACTACGTCTCGTATTGTAGGTATCTAAATATTAATTCCACTTAAACATAGAAAAAATGATCTAGGTAGACTATGCTTATAGATAGAGCCTCCACTCCACCTAGTAGCCCTCCCCCTGGGGGCGGATGGAGGTGATCTTGTTGTAACGCTCTGACACTCTTTGTGTAGTTCTTTTATTGTTTTCTCTTCTTTCAAGCAGTACAGAGGTTCGGGGAGCCGCAGGATGGCAGAGCTCTTGCATAGTCACCGTCACATGAGTTATTAGTAGAGGCTCCACAATAGATTTATGATTTTATTCAGACTTTAGAGTTTTATTTCATATTGTAAAGGCAGTGTGCCTAAGTACGATTTTTAGTTGATTCATGTTAAAACATTTTTATTCTTCCATATATCAGATGTATTATAATGAGACATGATTTTATTTATGAGATATCTCTTTTCATATAATGTTTATTATGTTTACTTCTCTATTTTGTCTGTTTTGTACCTACACTTCTTTTGATTCCACTAGAGGATCTTACTGTAATTGGTGAAACATATTATTACATAGTGTGGGTGTATTGCAGGTTTGATATCTCTGGGTCAACCTTGGACTACAACCATGTGTAAAATCAGGGAAGTCATAGTTGGTATTAGAGCTTTAGTTCTAGTATCCTTAGGATCATCATGTGTCAAGTTGTGGAGCTAGAATAGAGTTTCTTAGGATTCACGTATAGAGTCCAATAGGAATTCCTTAAATGAGTGAGGATGTTATATACGTATACCTCAAAAATTATAAATTTTTTATGACTATCTTACTTCGATTGAAAAGTATTTGCGTGAATTATGATACAACTTTTCTTATTGCTCTATGTTATATATGCTTTTGTCTAAGGTCTCATAACTGCATATTATAAACCCTCTTCCTAGAAATTTATAGATGGCCAGACGAGGACATGGACGGAGGGTATCCCGTGCTCAGAGAGAGAGATAGGATGAGTCGGAGCAAGAGCCACAACAGACTCCACCTGAACAGCAGTAGGCTCCACTCAAGCAGCAACGGACCCCACTTGAGCCACTAGGCTAGCAGTGCTCGAGGAGAGAGTGGCGAGTTAGACTCCACCAGTTGCACCACCACCTATAGTTCTACCGCTAGTGATTCCAGCCATTCCTATTTCAGAGGTGTCCTCAGACGGTACACCAGGGATCATCCCACCATCAATTGTAGCTACAGATTAGGAGACTTGTCTTCTCCTAGTCAAGAGGTACCAGAAGATGAGGGCACCAAAATTTTAGGGATCATCAGATTCACTTGTAGCGCACAAGTGGAAGGAAGATGTGAGGAATATTCTTGACTTGCTTGATGTGTATCCAATCCAGAAGCAAAGGTTAGCAGCTTTTAGCCTAAAGCGTGATGCCGGGGGATGGTATAGGCTCCAGTTCACCCTAGAGCAATGGGTGACAATTTTATGGGAGGATTTTATCTATTTCTTCGATGAGTGTACATCTCTTTGCGGCACAAACTAGGAAAGAGCTTGAGTTGACAAGATCGGAGCAGGGAGACATGTCTGTGGCAAATTATGAGAGCCGGTTCATGAGTCTACTTTGATTTATAGGCATGTGGCAATCAAGAGAGCGCCAAGCTCAGATGTTTCTTATCGGGCTTCGTCTAAGCCTTAGATGCTACCTCATGTACAGGAGGTTCCGTTTAGTTAGACAGGTAGCTGATGCAGCCATTGCATAGAAGATATAGACTATAATGTTCCAGAAGAACAAGGAGGGTAATGCTAAGTCGGGACAACAGAATGACAAGGGCAGGGGCAAGAGACCTTTCGTCGGACCTAGAGAACCCCAACATCGAGGTATGGACTTTTAGCACTAGCATCAGGGTTAGTTTAATAAAGGAGCACAACATGATCCGAGAGCTCAGCAGCAGCGCAAGATTCAGGGTGTATGTTTTAACTTCAACAAGATCGGCCATAAGGCCAAGGATTGTCGCAGTGCACAAGCAGGAGGCTAGTATGGCAGAGGCTAGGGCTAGTAGTAGGGACGAGAACATGGTCAGTAGTAGAACCGTAGTCAGGGTCAGTAGTCATTGGGCCACGGTTATAACCAGTAGCAGAGGATTGAGGCACCGCCTACCATTCTGAGGATTGAGGGACCAACAAGCCAAATTCGCACCATTCTGGAGGTTCCTGAGGGGCAGATAGTCTCATATATTGCTCAGCCAGCAGTTCAGCAATCGTCAACCATTGGTAGAGTGTATGTAGTAGTTTCTAGTGATCATGGTGTGAATGGGGCCATGGTGGAAGGTACGTTCCTTGTGAACTCCTTTCCAGCTCGTATTCTTTTTGATTCAGTCACTTTGTATTCTTTCATCTCCTATGATTTTATGATTAGACTTCAGCTTGTAGCGCAGCCTTTAGATATCTCTTTATCTTTATCTACTCCTTTGGGAGAGGTGTCCCTCTTAGAGAGTATATATAGGAGATGTATTGTTAGCTTAGACGATTCTGTATTCATAGTCGATTTGACCGTTCTGCGTATGTTCAAGTTTGATATTATCCTTGGCATGGATTGGCTATCTAACTACCATGTGAGTATCGACTGTTTTACGAAGACATTCAGCTTGCGAGTAATTGATGGGTCTGAGTTAGTGGTAACAACCTCATGGGGCAACCAGTTTGTGGAGTCATATCTGGTATACATCGAGGAGGTGATGATGCGGGATCGGGGTGCCGATTTGAGCGAGATGCGAGTGGTCTTAGAGTATCAGGATGTCTTCAAGGATAAACCAAGTTTACCTCCAGTGAAAGAGGTCGAGTTTTGTATAGAGTTGCAGCCAGGCACAACACCGATATCCCGAGCACCTTATCGTATGGTGCCTGCTGAGATGAGGGAGCTCCAGATCTAGTTAGATGAGTTGTTATCTTAGGGTTTCATTCACCGAACTCATTCTTCGTGGGGCGCGCCAATCCTTTTCGTGAAGAAGAAGGACAGTAGCATGTGGTTATGCATAGATTATCGTGAGTTGAACAAGGTCACCATTCGGAACAAGTATCCACTACCGAGGATTGATGACTTGTTCGACAAGTTGTAGGGAACATAGTATTTCTCAAAAATTGATCTTCATTCTGGTTATCATCAGTTACGGGTTCGGGAGATGGCCATCCCCAAGACCGCCTTTCTGACTCGATATGGATCTTTCAAGTTTCTTATCATACCATTTGAACTGACCAATGCACCCGAGGTATTCATGGATTTGATGCACCGGGTTTTCCATCCATACTTGGACCAGTTTGTGATCATTTTTTTAACGACATCCTTATATATTCGAGATCGGAGGCAGAGCACGAGCAACATCTTCGATTGGCTTTACAGACTTTACGGGAGTATCAATTATATACCAAGTTTAGAAAATTCGAGTTTTGGCTATTTGAGGTTAGATTTTTAAGCTGCCTACATAGCAGAGAGGGCATTACAGTTGATCCAGCTAAAGTTGAGGCAGTACTGGATTAGGAGTTGCCGAAGACCATTTTAGAGATTCATAGTTTCTTGGGTTTGCCCGACTATTATAGGAAGTTCATTCATGACTTTTTGAAGATTACAACACCACTTACATTCCTTACGAAGAAGAGTGTACAGTTTGTTTGGGGCATGAAGTGCCAAGAGGCCTTTGAGACTTTGAAGGTTAAGTTGACTATTGCACCAGTGTTGATCATTCTGAGCAGTGATAAGACCTTTGTTGTCTACACGGATGTGTCATTATCAGGTCTCGGAGGTGTTTTGATGCAGACCTAGAGAGTGGTGGCCTACATTTTGAGGCAGTTGAGGACTCATGAGCAGAATTATCCCACTCATGACTTAGAGCTAGCAGCAGTGGTCTTCGTACTAAAGATATGGAGGCACTATCTATATGGAGTATAGTTTGAGCTATTTATGGATCATCAGAGTTTGAATTGCCTCTTTTCTCAGAAAGAGATAAATCAGAGACAACAGCGATAGGTCAAAATTGTTAAGGATTATGAGATCGTGATTCAGTACCATCCAAGGAAGGCGAACGTAGTAGCAGACGTGTTGAACAAGAAGCGTCGGCATCAGATTACGGCTTTGAGGTGCTTGTTGTATCAACATCTTCACACCCTTAGCTAGTTTGAATTTAGGCCAGAGATCGACGGGAGTAGCACGTTTTTAGGAGCTTTGTCAATGCAACAATCTTAGACTGATAGAGTGGTCAGAGCTTAGCTAGAGGACTCTTGGATTCAAATCCAAAAGGAGTAGATTTCCAAAAAGCCAAAGGTTGATTGAACCATTAGAACAGATGGAGGTCTTCGAATGAAGGGCCGATTAGTAATGCTAAGTAACCCACAACTGAAGAAAGATTTATTTGATGAGGCACATCGCACCAAGTATACTATGCATCCAGGCACAACAAAAATGAACAAGGACCTGAAGAAATACTTTTGGTATAGCTGCATGCGTAGGGAGATTGCAGAATATGTGGCTAAGTACTTTACCTACCAGCAAGTGAAGGCAGAGCACCAGAGACCAGCAGGAACCCTATAGTCTTAACCCATTCTGGAGTGGAAATGGGTATTTCCATGGACTTCATTGTAGAATTGCTGAGATCGAAGAAGGGGAATGACTCAATTTGGGTGATAGTTGATCGGTTGACGAAGTCAGCACATTTTATACGGGTGATAGTTGATCGATTGACGAAGTCAGTACATTTTATACTAGTAAATATAACCTATACAGCGGAGACTTATGCGAGGATATTTATCCAAGAGATCGTGAGATTGTACGAAGTTCAGAAATGATCGTATCAGATAGAGGCTCAGTTTTCACTTTACATTTCTAGAGGAGTTTCTAGAATTCCTTTAGTAGTACATTGTTATACTCCTGTGTTTTCCTCCCGCAGACAGATGGGCAAACGGAAAGAGTTAACCAGGTATTGGAGGACATGTTGCGAGAATGTGTCATAGACTTTTCAGGGTAGTTGGGAGGACCACATCCTATTAATTAAATTTTCTTGCAATAATATTTATCAAGCAACTATTGGGATGGCCCCGCATTAAGTGTTGTATGGGAGGCCTTGCAGATTGCCTATTTGTTAGGTAGAACCGGAGGACAGCCTACTTCTTGGATCGGAGTTAGTGAGACAAACTACAGAGAGGTAGCTAGAATTTGGGAGTGTATTCTTATAGCGCAGAGTCGTTAGAAGAGTTATGCAGATCAAAGAAGACGACCACTAGAGTTCTAAGTTGGGGACTATGTATTGTTGAAAGTTAAACCAATGAAGGGTGTTCAGCGATTTAGTAGACGGGGAAAGCTTGCCTTAAGGTATATTGGTTTGTTTAGGATAGTAGAGCACATTGGAGCCATTTCATATCGGTTAGATCTTCTAGTATCGATATCGAGTATACACGATATCTTTCATGTTTCAATGCTTAAAAAGCATCTATGCGACGAGGAACGATAGCGAGTGTTAGACGCGCCAGAGATAAAAATTCATGATGATTTGAGTACTATTGAAATTCTTGTGTGTATTCTTACCAAGGAGGATAAGAGACTTAGAAACAAAGTGATTCCTCTAGTCAATATTCAACATAACTAGAAAGGAGCTAACGAGGCTTCTTGGGAGCGCGAAGGGGATATGCGTTGTGACTACCTACACCTGTTTGAAAAGGTAAATTGATTGATTATGATTTTCTTTTGTTTATGATTTGGTTATATGGTCATATTTATATTTATCACTAATGGGTTTATTAAGACTTATCTATTAATCATTTGAAATATATGGTATATATATGGGGGGGTTCCTTGTTTGGGTTTTTTGCCCGACGTACTTGTTTCACTTAGTTAGGAGTTCAGTGGGAGTATTCGCATTCAAGATGGTTAAGTGTAGATATTGCTATGTTTTATATCTGAGAATTAATGGTATGAGATATGTATAGGGGAGGGGGGTTTCCTTGTCTTGATATCCCCTCCTGGTGCTTTACTCATATTATTAATCCCTAAGATAGAATTGCAAAATTTCAAGGACGAAATTTTTTTAAGGGGGAAGAATGTAAAACCCTAAAAGTTTGAATATATTATGATAAATAGTAATAAGTATGTTACATGGCTATAAATAACATATTTTGATCGTTGAGTTTGCTAGGGATTGATTTGAGACCAATCCAATGTATATATATGAGTATAGATGAGAAACATGCACGAAATCATGCACTAACCTGAAATTGAGTTGTTAGTAGTTGACTACTACTCAGAGTAGTCAACTAGTAAGGTTGTTAGTCGACTAATGAAGGTGTTAGTCGACTAATAGGGTTGTTTCTTAAGTTCTTTTAGATTTCGGGTTGGGTTCGTTTTGTTTCGAATCCAGTTGCATATATGCATATATATACTTGTTTTAAAGCTCTTTTTACCGTTGTTCACGTGAGATTTACACCAGCCACCTTCCTCCTTAAATCCTAACCCTAATTTGTGAGATTTGGAAGAGTTTTGAGGCGTTTGTCGAGAGGAAGGCAGAGTTTGGTGATCCTGGTTAAAGAAGAATCTTGCATACACGTGGTTGAGGAGTTCAACAGCATCCTAAGATAAGATTATATTCATTCAAACCTGCACCCTTTGTAATTTAAAGATTTAATGTGTTTAAATTAATGTTTTGCATGTTTATTCATAGTTACATATGATAAATGGTAGATGTTTTGATAATAGATCTTTAACCTATGATAGATCAGACGTTTTTACTTGTTCTTTATATTAGAAACATGATCACGATCATTAGGGTTAATGATAATTTTTATTTTTAATTTATTAATTAAGTTTAACCCATGTGCAAACCCTAGTTTGTTAATTAATCGAGTTTTTCTTATAAATTAATCATGCTTAAACCCTAGATTGTGTGATCACAATGACATGAACGTGTTTTAAACAAGCATATATCTATTCAATGTTAATTATAACCTTTGTAAGCTGTCTAAAAATCACAATAGATAGTTGATCCCCCATCAAATACCGATGATGGAAGTTACAATCTGACGACTTCTATAAGGCTACAATTTGAGGACTTTCACGTAGAAGGTTACAATCTGACGACCTTCACAACAACTAATGAAAGCCCCAATTCAACAGCCTTCACAATCAACATCGGAAGTTACAATCTGACGATGAAGATTACAAGGTGACGATCTTTGCAATGCTCTAGCAAAAGAGACTACATATTGACGGTCTCTTCATATTAAAACGCATATATCTCTCAAACCGTAAGGAATTTGGCAAAATGGAGGAGTGAACCAAAGCCTTAGGCTCGGTTTGGATGGCCCCGTCTCATCGAGATAGCCGATTTTCATATATATTTCGTCCAATTCCGACTTACGGTTTGAAAGTTATGACCTGTTCTTCGTAGCAAATTATATTCTGAAGTCCGTCTGCAAGACCGGACTTCGTCAGAACATTGGACTTAGCTTGAAGCTCGCCAAGCCCACCTAAGGTTCGCCTCTGCATTACAGAGTCAAAACGCACAGGTCGAACTAGTGTTATAACCTCAAAACGCAGAGGTTATCCTTGTGATATAACATCAAAACGCAGAGTTACGACCAACTCTGCGTTTTCAGCCTAAAACGCAGAGTTCACCTCTAAAACGGCCCAACTGTGCGTTTTCAGCCTAAAATAGGCACAACTCTGTGTTTTCAGCCTAAAACGCAGAGTTCATCTCTAAAACAGCACGACCTGTGTGTTTTCAGCCTTTAAACAGGTCCAACTCTGCGTTTTCAGCCTAAAACGCAGAGTTCATCTCTAAAACAGCACGACCTGTGTGTTTTCAGCCTTTAAACAGGCCCAACTCTGCGTTTTCAGCCTAAAACGCAGAGTTCATCTCTAAAACAGCACGACCTGTGCGTTTTCAGCCTTTAAACAGGCCCAACTGAGCGTTTTCAGGCCTAACTCTGGGTTTCAGGTCCAGAAACGCACAGTTCGGGCCCAGAACGCTGTTTTCAGCGTTTTGACTCGTTCAAAGCACTAACAAAATGATTTTAAGACCGTTTTCCCCACGATTTGGGGAGCTGTTTAAGAGGGGGGCGGTTACACCCCACTCAGCCCATTGAGGAGCAAATTAAGGGGGCAGTTACCACCAGTAACCCCCTATAAATATCAGAAACTCAATTGAGTTACAGATCGGATTTTCTCTCATCAACAAAGGGAAATTCAGTCAAGGGCTGGCTTTTTGGACCTGAGGATTGGCAGCAAAGAAGAGCATTCGTTCTTTGACTAGAGCTTTAGAGGTCGACAACAGGAGCTTCTTTATCCTTGGCTTATTAACTGAACGTTTGGTTTAAATCAACTCTTTCATAGAGATAAACTCGTTCTGAGTTATTAACTCGTTAAGAGTTATTTTTTAAGACTTGCCACGCAAGTTCTCCACAGCGTCAAATCGTGAGGAGAAGACTACGTTCCAGTAAATCAAGACGTGCGGATCGTCAACGGAGAGCAAACTCGACGCGAGCATTCTAGGGAGGCACTCCATCGCCACTGTGAAGAACCCAGTTTTAAACAAAGGGGAGAATCAAATTCATTCTCCTCTCTTTTGTAATCGGAATCCAAATTGTAATTGATTTTGAGAGGAATACAAGTCAATTTTTCTTTCATTGTCTTTTTACTGCAAATTTCCAACAAACAAATTTCCAACAAACAAAAGATGGCGACTCTGCTGGGGACTAGCTTCTCTGATGAAGAAGTGGTGGCGCAATACGACGTTCATCTCACTGGAACGACCGTTGAAACTCTGATTATCGAGTTTGATGAAGCCAAGTACGAGGAGGCCCTCTCCTTCGGATCCCTTAGCCCCAAGGCTATGCGCAAGATCCACAAAGTTTCCGAGGAGACTAAAGCTCCAGTTGTAGCCAACTCATCTAAAAACTATCTCCAATGGGGGTTGCACTGTTCATACAGTCCCCTCTCTAAAGGAGAAGACTCGACTTCGGCACAACACCAAAAAAGCCGATCCTCCAATCAACACGAACTCCACGTTTGTGAGCCTCAACATGAGCTCTGCATAAGCCAAGTTAAACGCAACCCTCAGGTGTGCGTTTCCCTGATAGAACGTAGCCTTCAGAGGCGCATTCTAACATCAAAACGCAAACCTCAAGACTGCATCCCAGAACCAAAACACAACTCTCAGGAGTGCGTTCCAACATTTAAACGCAGACATCAAACCTGCGTTGATCTGGCTGAACGCAACTCTCAAGAGTGCGTCCCAGAACCAAAATGCAACTTCAGGAGTGCGTTTTACAAACTGAATGCAACTCTTAGGAGTATGTTTCAGAATCTGAACGCAAATCGCAGGACTGCGTTTTACTAGCAAAACGCAGACTTTGGTCTTGCGTTAATCAAGCTAAACATGACCCTCGTGTTCCTTCTTTGGAACACGATGTGATTCGTCATGTTCAAAATGATCAACATGGATTTAAAATTCATGTTTGCCAAGAACCAGTCTCATCCTTTAACGGACAGGGGGTTCCATTTTTACCCTCACGCTCCGTGAGAGGTTCATCCCAAGTCTCTGACTTGCGGGAATTGCTGTCGATGTTCAACCAACCGACGAATGTCGTTTTGCTCAATAATCGACGACATCCTCACAGGAAGAAGACTTTAGAGGATGAATACCTTGGAGTCACTTCTATTATGGTTGGTAGAGGGAGATCATCAACCCTTAGTTCTGACGAGTCAGAGACAGTTCGTTCTCCAAGCATCAGAGAAATCACTAACGAGTTTGAAGAAGTCTACCAACACACTCGGACGCGAACAGGAGCCATTCCCCCTATCAACTATCGGAGTTTAGCCAGAGGAACTAATTCCAATGATGAACACTCAGCCATTGCGGAGTCCTAATCTTCAAGCTCTTTCGTTGGGCATGAGAGCTTCGCCCACATGGCAGAACATTCTGAAGACCATTCAAAGAGACTTGATGAACAGGAGGCCATGCTCAAATCTCAACAGGAGGCCATCAATGAACTCATGGCCATGTTGACTCAAATCGTCGTAGGCAAGGCCAAATCTCAGGAGACAGATTCGCCGCTTAGGCAAGAATCTTTCCGGAGAGGAAAAGCGTCTTCATCCCGACCTCACACAAGCAAAGGGAAGGGAAAAGTGATTGATGATGCGGCTTCTGACCAAGAAGCCCACAACCTAGAATCTTCCTCTGATGAAGGAAGAGAGACAGAGAACGAGAAAAATCTCCAATCTGCCAAAATGGAAGAATTGGAAACCCGTCTCAACGCCATTGCCAACAGAAGCGAGCTCCAAGATGAGGGAGTTATCAGGCCCTATCCTTTCGAATGGGATGCAGCCCCTTATCCTCCAAAATTTGAAGTTCCGACGCTACAAACTTTTGACGGCACGGGATCACCGAACCAACATATTTATCATTTCAAGTCACAGACTGGAAATATAATATCAAATGATGTCATACTGGCTCGATTGTTCATTGGCACCCTCAAGGGAATTGCCTTTGAATGGTTCAGGAAACTGCCTGCGGGCTGTATCCAAAAGTAGGTGGATCTAGAGAGACTCTTCCTATCAAGATTCTTTGAAGAGGATATAGAAGTCTCCATTCATACCCTTCTC
>NC_033794.1:45761084-45807714 GCF_001876935.1 Asparagus officinalis | reverse complement strand
AGTATCAGGGAATAGTTTAACCTCTTGTACCGGTCGGAGGATTGAGATTCAGTTTATACTCGTATACTCGAAGCAGTTTATACTCTTATACCGGTCGGAGTTTTGAGAAACAGTTTATACTCGTGTACTCTTTGGAGTGTTGAGAAGCAGTTTATACTCGTATACTCTTCGGAGTGTTGCCATTCTCAATTGGCTTACCTCAGCGTTATGACGCCGGCTTCAACCAAGGTCTGAATGCTATTCTTGAGAGCAAAGCAATCCTTGGTGGGATGAACGACCCTCCTGTGGTATGCACAGTAATTTGGGTCCGTAGTGTTGTCAGCTTCCTCCTGATTTGTGATAGGTGGTAGCTTGATCTTGTTACCTTCAAGGAGGGATTCGAAGATGGCTGGAACGTCTTCGTCCTTGAAGGAATACTCTCTTTGGAGTCTCGGACCCGAAGTCTTTTGCTGCCTTCGAGATTGCTGTTGTGACGCTTGATTAGCACCACCAGTAGCTGCAGGTGTTTTGCCCTTACCACGAGAGGCGAAGTTTGAGTCCAGAGGATTAGCCGTCGGTAGGTTCCTCTCGGCCTTCTTCCTTCGGAGGAAACGTTCAGCTTGCTCTCCTCGGACTTTCAGATCCTGCCACGTTTTGGACGGTGCTGTGCCCATTGCTTCCAACACGTCCAGCGAAAGGTTGTTGTGGCAGGTCTGGAGGATGAATTCATTGGTGATCGGGTCCCGACAATTCATCGCTTTGTTCCGGAACCTTTTAACGAAGGTGTCGACTAACTCCCCGTCCTTCTGCTTCTCATCGAGCAATGATCCGATAGATATCTCGGTGTCGTCGTCGAAGAAGTTAGCGAGGAACTTAGTCTCCATGTCGTCCCAGCTGTTCACGCTTCATGGCTTGAGGCGGCGGTACCAATCGAAGGCGGCTCCGCGAAGAGTGCCGACGAATGACCGCACCATCAGAGGCTCATTGCCGGAAATAATACCCAGGTGCGATTTGAAATAAATCAAATGCTGAGTGGGGGAACCCTTCCCATCGAACGGCGTGAAGTTGATTAAACTGAACTTCGCCGGATAGGGGATCGATTCCCACTCTCTTGGGTATGGACAGGGAATGCCTGTTTTCTTCGTCTCTTGAGCGGAGATCAATGTGTTGATTTTGCTCTCGAGATCTTTGATCTTCAAGTCTTCACTTGTATCCTCGTTGGCATCCTCGTTACCACCCCCTGCATTGACGGGAGGGTTATTGGCATTGTGAGCTCCATCCCTATCCGTGTGCTCTTCTTCCTGAACAACCTGATTACGGTGACTTGGTTCACCTTGTTGGTTCCTGAACGCCTGGATTTGTTGCTCATGCATCTCTCTCATAGTCTGCATGGCCATCTGCATCTCAAACTTGAAACTTTCTTTCTGTTTAGCCAAAGCGTCTTCAAGCATCTTGGCCATTTCTTCCGCGCTTATCATAAATGACTCGCGGGGTTGTCCTTCGCTGGACACTGTATTGTCCGATGCGACAGCAGAGCAGGAATCCGATTCTTCATCTTCCGAAGGCAATCTTGTCCGAACCCTACCATAAGTTCCTCGTGCGATGGCTCCGGACTGCAGACGGGTTACACGCCGGGACGCTTCCAGAAACGATTTGAGATCAATCTGTGTCGATGTCTCTTTGCTGGTCATGTTGGCGGTGACCCTCGGAAATTCTCCGTCTTTAACCACCGTTCTTCTTTGCCGGAAACGCCTATACCTTGGTTTTGGCGTTTCGGTGCCGAGCCTTTCGAACACTGAAATTCTCTCGGGGACTCCCTTGATGCAGTTGCATTGAGACAGTACTACCCGAATGAGCTTGGCACATGGGCAC
This sequence comes from Asparagus officinalis, assembly GCF_001876935.1. Classification (NCBI taxonomy): domain Eukaryota; kingdom Viridiplantae; phylum Streptophyta; class Magnoliopsida; order Asparagales; family Asparagaceae; genus Asparagus; species Asparagus officinalis. The sequence continues at coordinate 45,805,863 of NC_033794.1, read as the reverse complement.
TGAGTTTCGAGCCCTTGAGGGCTTCTTTTTCTTGTTTTGTTCGTACCCCCAGCACGATAGTACAACTCGTCCATTTGATCGGAGTAACCTATCGCGTGTTGGCATGATTTCCCAGGTATAACGTTATCATCCTCGGATGACAACGTTTCCTTCTGAGAGCAAACTGCCTTATTTGGACTTCCGAGAGTCACTCGCCTCGAAACACGCCTTTGTAGACATGAATTCTCAGCGGGCTCCCGAACTTCGATGCGCAAGGTAGTGCGCTTGGGTGCCGTAAACTCTTTGTCATGTTGAGGGTTGTGTCGACCCCCAGCATGTTGATTAGTTCGGAGCCTCTTCATCGGGCCCGAGCGTTCATGGACTTCGTTGCGCTCGTCGGGAATTGGACCGAGGCGCTCCAAGATTGACCTCCTTCCTCGGGATGGTTCGGGAGGTTGAACTCGTTTTGAAGGCTGTAAAGGTCGATCCTCGGCCTGACTCACCACTTTGGACTTTGGCCTCCATATTTTGTGAGTTAGTGGTGATTTCTTGGCTACTCCATTCTGCCACCTTCTACGGGCTTCTTGAACTTGAGCTCGTGCTTGTGCTGAGAGTGCGCGGCGCTTCTGAATGCGATCCTCCAGCGTTGAACGGTTCCGTTTGACACGGATCCATTCGTTCGTTGGTGGCTTGGAGGAGTTGCCATTCATTGGTTGTTGAGGTCGTTCGCCTCTTCTGTTCTTCAGATCCGTGTTGTAACGGATCCCGTCCACAGATTCCATTGCCTTTGCGATTTGTTTCGCAAGGCGCTGACGTTGCCTTTGGCGGGCTCTCTTTGAGAGAGTCACTACGCCCTCGGCAACGGAAGATTCGGCCAGAGCAGATCTGACCTGGTTGGAAGGAGAGATCTCACCCGATGCAGCTTCGGCATCAAACGGGGCGAGATCTTCGTTGGCAGCTTCAACTTCTTCGTACCAACGAAGTTTTCTCTTGGAAGAGAGCTTTGGAGACTTGGACTTGCGAGGGGAGGTGGATTCGGACGAGGATGACAGATACTCCTCGAACTTTTGTTGGTCGAATTCGTACTCGACCTCCTCCTCGACCGGGATCGGGATCCGCGGCTGCGACGCGACAGCTTCGGCAGTAAAGCTGTTGGCTCCCACTGTGGTCGCCAGATTGTTCGCGGGAAAAATCGTAGCTTTCTTCATTGTTGATATCATTGCTATCTCAGTTAACAACTTTATGCGTTACAAAGATCCGGTCTTTTTATAAGATCCGGTTACAATGAAAAATCAAAGAAAACAAAGTAAAGATTACAATTTTCCTTATTTGTCGAACTAATCGCGAGCTCCTGTTTTGCGGTCGCTCGCTTTGGTGGGTTCTTTGCCTGCGCCGGGGTTATTTGCCGTGGACCACCGCGTGATCTCGATCCGGTCGGATCTACACGATATGACGGGTAATATTCCACCAAGGGAATAATAGCCGGGAGGGATTGTTTCACCAAGGAAACAACCGCTCGAATCTCGGGATCTAAGAACCAAGCTTAGATCCGGAGTGTGATCGTGTAGATCTCAAATCCAATCCTCTCGAACTCCTGCCTTATTTGGCGTTGGTGATCGCCGAGCACCGGATCTGAAAGTCCAAGTCTCCAAGCCTTCAAAGTTGTGATCTTTTTTAGATCTGAGTCTTCAATCCAGCAGGGCTTCGCCTCTCTCCAAAATTTCCAACCTCTGAAACAAATGAGCACAAGGCCTATTTATAGGCACTCAGAACTGTGCATTTGCACAGTTCTGAGCCTAGCCACCCATGGGTGGCTCGGCCTTGGCCGAGCCACCTCAGGGTGGCTCGGCCTTGGCCGAGCCACCCTGGGGTGGCTCGGCTTTGGCCGAGCCACCTCAGGGTGGCTCGGCCTTGGCCGAGCCACCCTGGGGTGGCTCGGCCACCGAGCCACCTCAGGGTGGCTCGGCTTGGGCCGAGCCACCCTGGGGTGGTTCGGTTTCGGCCGAGTCCCCGGGTGTTTGTCCGTTTCGTCCTTTGTTTCCGGTTCTGGTTCTCTTGTGTGGTTGATTGACTTGGCAACGACTTGTTGACTTGATTCCAGATATGGCAGTGAGTCGGGTTCCTGATATGGCAGTAAACCAACTTCTGAATTTGAGTCCGGAATTGATGTTGATTTGATCGTGATTCATCCGAGTTCGCTCTTGTTTAGATGACTCGGTGATTCACCTAAACATTGGTTTGATTCCGCGTGCGAGTGGATGCATTCCAATGCTTGGGTGCGATTTGTCGCCTCGTTAACCTGCTCCGTTGCGTATAGCTTGGCTTCAGCGTTGGCGAGCTAACGGTCTTGTTTGGATACGTCGCCCGGTGGTCCGTTTGTTAAATCGGCGTCGAGCTGTGCTAAGGGACCTATAGGCAATTTTATACGCCTACAGATACCCCCTCCAAAGTATTTCAGTCTCATTCTTTTATAGAAGAGTCTGGAATACTTTGGATGTGATTGTCCCAACCTTCAGTCGGTGTAACGGGACTCTGGAATGACTTCTGTTCTGGATTCCTTCAATTCCTTCAGGCTATTCAGTGCTTTGTAGAATGCCTGTAGGGGTTCCGGTGCTGCATTTATTGTCTGACCGTTGTTGGAATTTGAACTTGAAGTCGATTCTTGATTTCTTGACTTTTTGGCTCGAGTTTGCTGCTTCAACACAGAACTTATCATCGATTGACTGCGTTGAATCTTCATCTATAACGCGTTGTCTGGCGTTTGAGCTTCATTGCGACGCGTTGTCCGGCGTCCAGGCTTCATTATGATGCACTGTTCGGCATTTGACACAGTTTATACTCGTACGTCTGCTGGAGTACACACGGTTTAAGCTCTTAAGGAATTGGAGCATGGATCTTATCCCAAGGTCGTTGGATGGGGGGGGGTTTTGGTCATTTTCTTAGGATTTTGGCTGATGTCTTGGGCTGTTATAAATACCCTATTGCATTTCTCACTCCCACTAACTAAGAAAAAAGTTTTAAAAGAGTTTTACAAGTTTGTTTAAGGGTTTTAAGTTTTGTTTCAAGTTTGGTTTTATGAAGAAAGTTTCACAAGAGCAAGAAGAGATCATCCATTCCTTATTTGGGCTTCAACTTCATCTCTCCTACTCTTGTTTATAGTGAAGTTTTTCTTAACTCAATTCTAGTAATTTTTATGTTTGATCTTAATTTCCATAAGCTAGATTTCAATTGAGTTTATATTTGTTTTATCTCTTTGTTCACACACAATCTATTGAGCTTCTAGTATTTTAATACATAGTATAATTTAGATTGTGGGGGAGTGTATCATTGAGTGTAAGCTTACATTGTGTTCTTATCCATATTAGAGAACAACCATTTGTTGTATTGAGCTATTATTGTTAGGTTTACTTTGTAATATACTAGTACCCCTAGAGGAGTGTATGGTTAGAGACAGGGTTGTCTCAAGAGGAGTGACGTCGGTATTAAAGCCTAGAGGTAGGTCATAATTCCGAACACTTGAGGGCAAGACGGGCTAGAGACAAACACTTGAGGTGGTTGTTAGTGTGGTTACATTGTGAGTGTTTTTGTAAAGTTTTCGGTGCGCTAGAAAACCAAGTGTGAGGTATAAACATTATTCGGGTGAGCGTATAAAACCTGACGTGATAGTGGATTTCTCCCCGGGAGTGGGGAGCGGAGACATAGGACGGAAGGTTCGAACTCCATGATCATATTGCTTATTTGTGTTTGCTTTGGCGCACTTATTTTTATGTTCATCTTATATCGCCTATCACATCTTATTTATTTCATCCTCTATATTGTTTTCCCTTGCTCAGTTTACTTATCCTTGCATATATATCTTATTGCATATCATATTTGTTCGAATATTTGTTAGTAAGTTTTAAATTAGCATAAATCGGATTAGATTAGCATAAGACTCTATTTACCCCCCTCTAGGGTATTTTGAATAGAGCTTGGTGCTCTTTGATTTAAGATCTAATCGCTTTGAGTTAAAGATCCAAGTTATCTTTCTTGTATATATATATATATACATCTTTTATATGAATAAAAATGATCAAAAAATATTTACCATGAATAAGATTTTGTTAGAATTTATGCATAACGCTTTTGATTCGTCATTTTCTAATAAGTTTGTTCATTTTGATAGCGCTTATACATTATGGAAATTCATAGAAGTGGATCAAGAGAACTTGGAGGTGATCCGACAAGCTTTAGAGGCTTCCTCTTTAAGTTCCAATGGAGCATCATGCACATGTCCACTATGGGATAACCCTAGTATGGTAAGTGATTCAGAATCTAATAGTGATATATCTATTAATGAACTCGTTTGTGCATATGATAGACTAATGTATGCCTACACTAAGTTGCATAATAATTTTATTAATCTTAAAAGCAAGCATGTAGAATTAAAATCCGATCATGAGAAGCTAGCTTTCAATTTTGATGTCATTACAAAAGAAAATGCTATGCTTACAGAAAATAATGACATGTTAAATTTGGAAAATGAAAAGCTAATATCTTCTATAGCTAGCTTATCTCATGCTAAGTTTGATGTCATGCTACAGGTAGAAACAATTAGAAATGAATTTAATTCATTTAAGAATGATCATGCTCTTTCTACTTCTAGTGTTAATGCATATGTGCCTAATAATAATAAGTTGAATCATGTTGAGAACCACATATCTTGTTTAGATTCAACCTTAAAACAACCTTAAAAACATACATTGTTAATAATAATAAACTTATAGACTTATGTGCAAAGTCTTGTGCTAACTCTTCAAAACCAAGCACTCACTTTGCATGTGCATCCCACCAAGTTTCTTCATCACACACACATGCACATGCATCCAAAGTTCATCATAAGCATGCTAATGTGTATAAATATAATTTTTTTGGTAGTTTTGGCCATTTAGCAAAGTTTTTTTTGATTTAAGAAAATGTTTAATTTTGCCAAATTCTTCAAATAAACCATGTTTGTTTAATAATGTTTCACATTTACAAAACAATTTTAAAAGATAATCTATGTTTGTAAATGTTCCTCGTGCACAACTATGGTCAACAAAATTAAATGGGTCTCTTTCGTTGCATTTATTACAATCGAAAAGGTTATTTGCATAATTTTTGCTCTGACCGTATTCGTGCACTAAATGCGCTCAAAAGGGATCGTAACCCTAGGACATTAAACTTTCATGACAGGGATCATGTCCCTAAATCCTTTGGAACCAAGAATACTTGGGTACAAAAATAAATTTAATTTTTAAACCAAGAATTTTAGTATTTTTATTTGTTTTTCCATTTCTTGGTTTTGAAAAAAATATTTTTTTGAAAATAATTTTATGGACAATTCTTTTGTTTTCATGATTTTTTAGTTTTTATTGTCATGAGAGGCTTGTGTTTGATCAACCCCCAGATTTATTGGGTGTTTATTTTTCAAATTATGTTTACCGGGTACTAAAAGTCTTTATATGGGTTAGAATAAGCTTAAGAGCTTGATATGGATGACTCTCTTGTTTTCTTGTCATATATGAAATTTTTTTTATTGATTTGTTTTTATGGGATTTCATTTGATTTATGATTTCATTTGAATGATTTATTTTCATTTTGAAAACTTTTTTTTCATGATTCTCATGTTCTTCATTCTTTTAATTTCATGAATGTTTTCATACATGGTTTTTTAGGCTTTTGCTTTGAGGCACACTATTACATAATGACATATCTACATGTGTTCTCAATTGTCTTGTTGTATATGAGTTGTGTTTAACATATTTTTCATCTATGCTTACTCACATGTTTTGCCTTGCATTTCATTGCATATATTCATTAAGGTATTATGATCCATATTTTTGTGTTGTACTCACTCATACTTATTTATAGGGGGAGCTTTCGCTCTCTACTTGTTTTCACCTTTTTGATGTTGTCAAAAGGGGAGAAATATTATGAGTATCTTACCTTTTTTATACATGATAATTATAATTTACATATTTATTTTGTATCATGTATATCTCTTTGTGTAAATTATTTGTCATCATAAAAAAGGGGGAGATTGTTGATCTTTTTGTTTTAATGACGTTTAACAAATAATTTACTACTAATATTGTTTGTCGAGTGTTTGTATTTCTGTATTTATTGTAGATAAATAATATGTTGAAGGATGGATGGAATTTCACCATAACAATCATATCAATGAAAGTTGGTGGAATATCAATATGAAGCAATGCAATTCAAGTTGAAGATCCAAGTTCAAGCTTCATCTGCAAGTTTACCAAGAAGAGCTTATTGAAGATCAATATCATTGCTTGGTATATTAGTTTAGGTTTTATATAATGTGTGTTTAGTACTTTAAGCTCAATATCATATACACACACATTTTATTGGTTTCTATGTGTGTGTGTGTGTGTGTATATATATATATATATATATATATATATATATATATCAAACAACGTTTGTACAAATAAATTCTAAAAATTGTTTATACATGTTTATTTTCATATGGATAAGTTATTTTTAGTTTATTTATATAGACATGAAATAAATATATATTTATATTCATATGTTTCATTTTCTATTGTATTTGCAAAAATATTATGTTTATGGATTGAAGACTTGTTTACACTATTTTCATATCTTGTATAAGTCTTTAAATATATTCTAAAGTATTTCAAAGTTTTGTTTAAGTCATTTTGGCAAAATTAAGTTTTTAACATGCTCATACTTATGTGATTTTGTAAAATGATTAGATTTCACAATAGAAGTGCTTTTTGAAAACTAATTTTTATAACATGTTCATTTTTATGTGAACAATCATTTCCTAAAGTTTTATATTTTTTAAATTTATTCTGCTATTTTTAAAGGCACTCAAGAACTCATTTTCAAACATGCACATTGCGTGTACATGTTTATAAGTCGACTTATGCTATGAGCAAGTCGACTTATGAACTGCTTTGGAATTAGCAGAAAGTTTCTGCTACGACTTATAAAATTACAAGTTGACTTACGCTATAGCAAGTCGACTTGTATTTCCCGTAAGTCAACTTATGTGTGCTGTAGAGCTTGTAACGGCTAGTTTATAAGTCGACTTATAAAAGTGACAAAATCGACTTATTACAACATAACGGCTATTTTCCAGATCTGTTTTTGTAGGGTTTTTGGTTATTTTCTTAGGGTTTTGGTTGATGTCTTTGGCTATTATTAATACCCCATTACATTTCTCTCTCCCACTAACTAAGAGAAGAGTTTTAATAGAGTTTTACAAGTTTGTTTAAGGGTTTTAAGTTTTGTTTTAAGTTTTGGTTTTGTGAAGAATGTTTTACAAGAGAAAGAAGAGATCATCCATTCCTTGTTTGAGCTTCAACTTCATCTCTCCTACTCTTGTTATATAGAGAAGTTTTTCTTAAACTCAATTTTAGCAATTTATATGTTTGATCTTAATTTCCATAAGCTAGATTTCAATTGAGTTTATATTTGTTTTATCTCTTTGTTCATACACAACCTATTGAGCTTCTAGTATTTTCATACATAGCAGGTTGTGGGGAGTGTATCATTGAGTGTGAGCTTACATTGTATTCTCATCCATATTAGAGAACAATCATTTGTTGTATTGAGCTATTATTGTGAGGTTCACTTTGTAATATACTAGTACACCGAAAGGAGTGTGTGGTGAGAGATAGGGTTATCCCAAGAGGAGTGACGTCGGTAATAAAGCCCAGAGGTAGATCAAAATTCTGAGTACTTAAGGGAAACACGGTCTAGAAACCAACACTTGAGGTGATTGTTAGTGTGGTTACATTATGAGTGTTTTTGTAAAGTTTTCGGTGAGCTAGAAAACCGAGTGTGAGGTGTAAACATTATTCGGGTGAGTGTAGATAACCTGGTGTGATAGTGTGTTTCTCCTCGGGAGTGGGGAGCGGAGATGTATGATGGAGGTCCGAACTTCGTGATCATATTGCTTATTTGTGTTTGCTTTGACGCACTTATTTTTGTGTTCATCTTATATCGCCTATTGCATCTTGTGTACTTCATCCTCTATATTGTTTTCCATTGCTCAGTTTACTTATCGTTACATATATATCTTGTTGCATATCATATTTGCTAGGATATTTGTTAGTAAGTTTTAATTTGACATAAATCAGATTAGATTAGCATAAGACCATATTCACCCCCCTCTAGGGTGTTTTCAAGTTTGACCAGTAGAAGTTCGAGGAGTACATCTCATCCTCCTCCTCCAGATCCTCCTCCCCTCGCTTGTGTAGGAAGATTTCTTCACTGAAGAAGGTTCGTTAGTCTCTAGATTTGAAGACCCAGGGTGATGATTCTGGCCCACTCGTTGTTGATTCCTCTCACAACGCTCCTCAGGTATCCAAGGAAGCCAGATTTGCTTCATATGACAACTCCTCCTCCAGTTAAGGAGTTGCCCGTTGAAGGCGCACCAATTCTTACGAAGAGGGCTCGTCAGAGACAGAGCTAACGCCTCGCTCGTCAATTGACCAAAGCTCTGGTACAGGTTGACGGACTCCACTATCAAGCAGATTTGGAATTTAGGTGGCGCCAAGTAACTAAGCCACCGCCATAATAGCGAATCATTAATCCCTCCTCCAAACCAGCAATCAACAAATGAGTTTATGTCAAAAGGACCCGTTCAACTCTCAAGGAGTATATCCATAAGCGCCACGCACTTCTAGCACATGCACGAATTCTTGTGTAGAAGGCACAAGATCTACATAAGGAAGAGGTAGCTAAATAACCACTGAAATCCAAACAAGTTTGGGTGCCAAAAGCCAAAATAGTAGCAAAATTAACTCGAAAAACCTCCAAAGTGCCCCAACCTGGGGCGAAACACAATGTGTGTTTCACACCTAAGGCGAAACACAATTTTTGTGTCGCACCTAGGGTGAAACACCAGCTATGTTTCACACCTGGTGCAACCCCGTGGCTATTTCTTAACCTTCGTCAGCCATCGATCCTGCTCCTTCTGCTCCCTCACCTCTGGTGAAGCCTCACGGTAGTGATAATTCGTCTAAGATCAAGAAAACAATGGCAGATTGCCTTGGTCCTCTACATGAAGATCGGGGTAAAATTCTAATGAAATAACGCTTGGGTTCGGTGAATGAATCCCAAGTGACTATTCAGGCTGGGGGTCATACGTGTCCTCCTAACAAGTCGAAGCCATCCCATATCGGGAAAACACTCGTAACCGCCCGCTTGGGGTTGTGTGTCTAGGTTTAGGAGCCCGTTAAGATTCCACACTCGCAAGAGGGTGGATCTAAATGTGCGACTCCTAAGAACATCAACAAGGCGTTATATCTCCAAAAGGAGACATGTCCGTTACATGACAACGTCATACCTAGGGAATCAAGTCAACAGCTGATAGGTTGCTCTGGCCAAAATGCCAATGAGTTGTACTATCATGCTAGGGGTATGAGGAAATCTCAAAAGAGAAGTATCCCAGAATTGGACACTTATTGTCCATGTGAAAAGTTAATCAGGGTAGTATTATCAGCATGTAGCTGCCCCAAGACTGCTCTACGGAAGGTCTCGGTATTCAAAAGGATCTCTACCAAAGCATCTAATTCCTAATCAAGGCACTTCTGTAGAAGAGCCCTCGGTCATAATGATGAACTTCTAGAAGTTAGCATTAACATAGCCAATATGAGAAAGTCAACACGACGTTTTAGTCCCAATCCCTCTATAGGGGCATCCCAGCGTCTTGCTTGGTTACGGTCAGGAACTATTGTTTTCGGAAAAAATTGCTGTTTTCATTGCTTTTGAATCTGTTACAACTTCAAGCGTTACAACAAGAATCGATAAAAAGTCGGTCTTTTTATAAGACCTCCTCGTGCAACAAAACAAAGATTACAACTTTTCGAAAATAAACACGAGATCCCGTTTTGGTGCGGTCTCGCTTTGCGTGGGTCTTTGGCCTGTGACGGGGACGTCAATATCCGTGGACCACCGGGGCAATCAGATCTGGTCCGGATAAATCGGACAGAGCTTCGTCGATCCGCGTGAGATCTAGAAACTTCTGATCCAGAAATATCGGACAGAGCTTCGTCGATCCGCGTGAGATCTAGAAGCTATAAGCATCTATCTCGGCTAAAGCGAGATATGAGCTCTTCTTAGTATTAACGCCAAGGGCTAATACTAAGGATCTGACGGGGAATGGGTGATGAAGACTGATGTAGACCTCTCCTCCTTGGTTGAAGCGCTCGACCACTCTTTGCTGCAGCAGGGCTTCGCCAAAGCTCTCCAAAAATCCAGCTCTCTCAAAACAAAGGTAAGGGGTGCTATTTATAGGCAAATGAGGGGCTCTAGGGGGCCTAGACACCCCCTGGTGTCTCGGCCAATCCGAGACACCCTTGTGTTTTCGGAAAAAGTTGCTGTTTTCATTGCTTTTGAATCTGTTACAACTTCAAGCGTTACAACAAGAATCGATAAAAAGTCGGTCTTTTTATAAGACCTCCTCGTGCAACAAAACAAAGATTACAACTTTTCGAAAATAAACACGAGATCCCGTTTTGGTGCGGTCTCGCTTGCGTGGGTCTTTAGCCTGTGACGGGGACGTCAATATCCGTGGACCACCGGGGCAATCAGATCTGATCCGGATAAATCGGACAGAGCTTCGTCGATCCGCGTGAGATCTAGAAACTTCTAATCCAGAAATATCGGACAGAACTTCGTCGATCCGCGTGAGATCTAGAAGCTATAAGCGTATACCTCGGCTAAAGCGAGGTATTAGCTCTTCTTAGTATTAACGCTAAAGGCTAATACTAAGGAAGGATGAGAACGGGTGATGAAGGCTGATTTAGACCTCTCCTCCTCGGTTGAAGTGCTCAATCAGTGTTTGCTGCAGCAGGGCTTCGCCGAGGCTCTCCAAAAATCCAGATCATTCCAAATGAGGTAAGGGGGGCCTATTTATAGGCAAATGGGGGCTTGGGGCGTCTCCACGAATCCGAGACACCCCTGGGGTGTCTCCACAGATCTGAGACACCCTTGGGGTGTCTCCAAAAATCCGAGACACCCCTAGGGTGTCTCGGAAATTCCGAGACACCCCTGGGGGTGTTTCGGAACTCCGAGACGTCCGTAGGTGTAATTGATCGTTTTCCCCGTAGATTCTTCGTACGAACTCGGATTTGAGTGATTCCGGGTGCGTTGAATGCGTGACGAAGAGCTCGATCCGCTCTGGTGGTTGGATTATCTGTAGAGTGGTCGAGGCATGAAGGGCGTTGTCCTTTTTGTGAACAGTGCCGGGCTTCCCGATTGGTCCGGGTCTTCGTGATTCCGAAGTCCTATCTGCTCACGTAACTCGTCGATTCACTTCAATCGTTCATCGACGTCAATTAGGCTCATGTGGGTCGGATGGTGATGTTCATTGTCGTTCGTTAACACTGAACCGGTTGTGGAGAACTAGTAGTTAGCTTCAACTCTTGACTCTTTCGATTTTCGATCTATTCGATGCTTTGACGAATAGCCGAGGTTCTTCCGGCGCTGCGTTTATCGTCTGGCCGTCGTCGGAGTCTCGAGTTTGCAGCTGATGGATTAAGCTTGGCTCGTATCATCGAGTTGACTTTGAACTACCTCTGCCACATTGTGCTGGCTTAGGGTTTCGGACTACTGTGTGTTGACTTTTTGTCGCAACGCGTTGACTGGCGTTGACCTAGGGTACGCGTTGACCGACGTTGACCCTTAGGGTTTTGGATCGTCGAACGTTGATTGATGTGGATTTTCATCCTCGAACGTTGACTTTTGTCGCAACGCGTTGACTGGCGTTGACCTAGGGTTACGCGTTGATCGGCGTTGACCCTTAGGGTTTTGAATCGTCAAACGTTGACTTTTTGTTGCAACGTGTTGACTGGCGTTGACCTAGGGTTACGTGTTGACCGGCGTGGACCCTTAGGGTTTTGAATCGTCAAACGTTGACTTTTGTTGCAACGCATTGACTGGTGTTGACCTAGGGTTACGCGTTGACCGGCGTGGACCCTTAGGGTTTTGAATCGTCAAACGTTGACTTTCTAGGGTTACGCGTTGACCGGCGTGGACCCTTAGGGTTTTGAATCGTCAAACGTTGACTTTTGTTGCAATGCCTTGACTGGCGTTGACCTAGGGTTACACGTTGACCGGCGTGGACCCTAGGGTTTTGATTCGTCAAAGGTTGACTTTGCTCGCAACCCGTTGAGTGGGGTTGACCTAGGGTTACGCGTTGACCGGCGTCTACCTTAGGGTTTTGATTCGTCAAAGGTTGACTTTTGAAGTTCATCAATATTCAACGATTGGCGAAGAATTGGCGTGATTTGGGGTTCAGAAAATAATTTAGGGGTCCAAACAAGGTTCGGGGGGGTCAAAACAGACTCAAGACGCCCCGGGGGTGTCCCGACAAAACCGGGACACCCTGGGGTGTCTCGGCTTTGCCGAGACACCCCATGGGGTGCCTTGGCTTTTTCGTGGTCCCCCCCCTTTGGTTTGGCCTTTTCCTCTCTTGTCTTTTGCTCATGGTCCCCCCTCTTTTAATTCAAAATTCAAAAGAGATTCTCCCTCCTTTTTTGGCTCCCAAAACCGAATTCTTCCCCCTATTTTCGGTTTTGTGTGTTCTTCTTCCCCAAGCTTTTATTCTCCATTGATTTGCTTTCAAGAACCCATCAACCCTTCAAGAGGAGCTCGGATTTTGGGTGTATCCTATTGGCCGAAAGCTTGCTTCTCCAAATAGGGTTCTCTCCTTCATCTTTAAGCTCAAGGAAAACCCCTTTGATTTGGTAAGTTCTTCTTCGCAATCCTCTTATTTTCTTGTAAAGATTGCATCTTTATTCTTGTAGTGGGCTAGGGGTTGTGTATGCACAATGTTTTGGGGTGTTTTGTGCAAAAGAGGTAGCATGGCCGAAATTTTGGGGGGCTTATTTGCAAAATGGGACTGAAATTCGTGGGGGTTTTTATGCAAAGGTGGAACTAAAATTTTGAGGCTTGGATTCATGTCTATTTGATCAAGGAAAGTGAAGGGTGCTTTATGCAAGGGTTGTTGAGGGGTTAATTTGCAAAACAGCCCATAAATGTCTTAGAGGGGCTTATTTGCAAAAGGCAGCGAATTTATGGCTGAAATTCAAGGAGTTTAGATCACAAATTCATGATCAAACTTTTGATGATGGTATGTGGAGACCAAACCAAAATTTATGGAAGGGTTTTTATGCAAGATTGGCTAAATTCTACAAAAGGGTTTATTTGCAAAATTTAACCAAAATTGTGGGGTACTGGGGTGCTAAATGATCAGGTATGATGACCATGACCCAACCCGAGCGTGTCCTTGGCCCGAATTTAGCCTTGAACACGAATTGGGTATTCCACCAAAATTCACCGCGAAAGGTGACAATCATTGTCTCGCATGCACGAAATTTGTAGGTTTAACTAGACTTCAATTATGAAACCCTATTTATGTATAGGATTTTAATTAAAGTTCTTAATTTCCCTTTTAAATTTCGTGTATTCATGTTTTAGATTGTACCTGACTTGCTGCTTTTCGTTGCAGATTTGCAATGTCTCCGCGTCGATCTCGGCCCCGTAGGAGTCGTTATCATTCACAGTATAGTGAGGAAGAGGTTCCCGCGATGTCTTCCTCCGCGGCCTCATTCTTCGGGGGTGAGGATTTATGCAGATTTTTTTTTCTTCTCGCACCCCTGATTGACCTCTTTGCGAGTCATGAAGGAAGAACCGATACCTCTCTCGCGGAGGGTAAGGTTTCAGACTTGTTTTGCTTAGCCAATTCCCATACGTTATACCGTAGAGGGTACGACGGTCTTTTGCTCCGATGCCTTTCGAACAGAGAAGCAAAGGAAGTTCTTAAGGAAGCACACGAAGGAGAATGTGGTGCACATCAGCCCGGTCCTAAAATGTACGATCGCATCAGAAGGATGGGGTACTACTGGCCCACATTGGTTCGTGACGCAATCGAATACGCACGGGAATGCCACGCTTGCCAGATACATGCGAATTATATGCATCAACCGCCAGAGCAGTTGCACACGTCAACCACTTCATGGCCGTTCGAGACTTGGGGTATGGACATAGTCGGTCCTATTTTTCCCCCTTCAGTCAAAGGTGATCGGTTCATCCTCGCGATCACAGATTATTTCTCAAAGTGGGCTGAAGCGATTCCGCTTAGAGAAGTGAAGACGAACAACATCATTAATTTCATCAAGCATCATGTCATCTACCGACACGGCGTGCCAAGAAGGATCATTCATGACAACGGTCCACAGGACGGGGGAGCTTGTTTGTACATCCCCTCGATTCCACGCCAATATTCTTTCAGTCACTTGAAGGGGCAGGCCGTGGAGCGACAGATGTCTTGGCATCTTACTGAAGATGCTGATCGAGTTCGGCGTGGATATGCCACTCACCACAAGACTCCTGGCTCTAACGGGTATCATGACGTTCGTGGTCTTCGACCCGGGATTATGGGCCTTGATACTGCACCCCCAGGCGAGGTGTCAGCTGCTGCTCCGACTGTGAGTAACCGTCTGGCTCTTCTTGGGAGACAGTTACCTCCACCGGAGTACAGATGTTATGGTTGGGCTTCCTCACTAGCCAAGGGGTGGTGGGCGAGTATTTCCCCTCGAACCAGCAGCTGGAGTGTATGAAGAAAGATACTCCGGATATGTATGACACACTCTGGGATCTTACTTGCCACTACTATACTTCCTTGATTCAGACTTCTCCTCAAGCGAGAAGGAAGAGGCAGGTCAGCTTGAAGCAGTTTGCCAGCTACTTGTTCCAGAACTTGGAGGGTGATTCCAGTGCGCCCATTCGTGAATTAGACGTGTTGACCCCTTCTGCCGTTAATGAGTTGTTGGAGAAGGCTGAGGCTCGTTCCTACACCATCGGCAGTGCTGAGGGAGCTTTTCCCGCGAGGACCAAGTTTCGCTCTTTTCTCCGCTGCGCACAGAAGTCCATAGGGCCTCGGACTCTATTAGCGGGCTACCTTGCCCTTTGGTTGAAGAAATGCGTCGTCCCGCACCAGCCTTCAGACGCTCTGCCCCTCGAGGTGCTCTTCCCTGCAGTTCAGCTAGCTTACGGGAGAGAGCTTTCCCTGCTCCCAGCAATGGTTGCTAGCATCCATTGCGGGCTCAGGGGTCTGGTCAGCAGTTTCACACATATGGGTTCTGAACCGTCAGCTGAGCTGGTTTGTCCGAAGGTTGAGCTCCCTTACGCATATCTGATGGCGTGGCTCGTTCTTCACCGTCCTGACTTGATGTCAGCGCCCAGTGTTGTTGACATCCCCGTCCCCTTCATGCAGCTGTTGGAGAAGAGCAGATGGCTCGGGAACAAGTTTAGTGATGTGCAGCAAGAGCTTCGAGTCCGCCAGAGTTGGGAGTTCTTTAAGTGTTTCCCTCACTTTTCAGGTCGCTATGGCGACGTGCTGATTGATGAGGAGAAACCTAGAAGTGATCGGACCATTCTCGACGCTGGTTGTTTCCGGTGGCTAGTGAACATCCGCGTTGGGTATCTTGTCCTCCGGGTGAAGAACCAATGCCACATAGAGCCTTATCTTCCTTGCCGCTTTGCTCGCCAGTTCGGCTATGACCAACTGTATGTCGGGAACCCGAGCCGTAGCCTGCGGGTTGAGGGAGGCTTGATTGATGGCGTACGAGCGTGGCTATGGACGATGGTGGGCTGCACTGGAGCCCATTTTGCTCTCCCTTCATATAGGCGTAAGCCGCTGACCACTTTCCTCAGCTGCAAGTGGTTCCTTTCCGCCTATGAATCCATCAGTGTTAAGAGCCTCTCAGAATTACAGTCCGAGTACGCGGTCCGGGCTGCTATGATGGCTGGTCGCAGGGCTGAGCTTGCTCAGAAGCGGAGAAAAGGGCACACCAAATCTCTTCTCACAGACGAGGAAGAGCTCCTCCCTACGGGTGACGATGACGGGACCTCCGAGGAAGAATATGTGGATGCAGATACCGACGGAGGGGATCTCGATACCGGTTTGTCCTGCCTCTTTGATTTTCCTTCTCCATTAATGACAGCTCTTGTTCATTTAATGAAATGGCTATTGTCACTTTAGGTAGGACAGCCGATGATCGTGAGCCGCCGGTTCCTACACACGTTGAAACGTGTGATAGGCCTGCGCATGCTCGACCAGTTGGTCCTCGGAGGGTTGGTGCCCCGAAGAGGAAGAAGACCGCCCATAAGCCTCACGACGGTCAGCGTCCCTATGGAGCGGACTTAGGAAGCACCGCCGATGGAGGGGAAGGTAACATTTAATTGCTCTTGCTTCAAGGTTGTTTACCTTTTGGGATTTGTAACCATGTTTTGTGCTCCAGGTTTCTTTGAAGAGGGCGAACTCCCACCGAGTCCGGCATCTCCTGGTGTTGATAACATGGATTGCTTTATGCAACAGATGTGCGACGCCCTTCACGACGGGTCTTTGGGTATCGATCTAAACATCGATCTTGAGCAGATGAATAATGTTGAGCCGACAGTCCCTTATTCTGGTACATCTACATCCAATGTTACCTCCCTCAAGCGTGGGAAAGGAAGATCTCCCGTTTTTTTTTTTTTTAAGTATCTTCTCGAGCTTTCCTCATCTTTCAACATTCAGGTTACCCTGCAGATGTTGCGATGGAAAGGCCAAGTTTCTCGAGGCCCGATGCCGGCTTATTAGCTGACATGCTGGCTGAGCAGACTTCCAGAGGAACCGAGAGACCATTCTTTGGGAATGATTCATCCACCGGTATATATCTGATTCTCTTCCTCTTGCCCGATCTTTTATCTGACTAACGAATGATTAATTATTGCAGTGTCAACCATTGGAGTTAGCCCGATATCGATCCCTGGCATATCCAGCTTGCCTCGGAGTGACGGGCTCGCAGGTATGCATACGATTTAGGGATATCGTACTTTTCTATGTTCATCTGACTTTTGACTAACATATGAATGCAATCATAGGACCAGCCGCTGGGACTGATTCTCATACGACTCCGGGCATTCCTCAAATGCCTACGGATGATGGGTCTACAGGTATGCAGATGACTTCATTATCCCAATTCTCCTTACTCGTCTAAATTTTCATTTTGACTAATAAGAGGGTGCCATCATAGGACCAGCCACTTGGGCCGATTCTCTTATGACTCTTGGCATTCCGGCTGCATCTGAGGACGGGGGAATTGCAGGTATGCAAACGATCTTCTTGTCCCGATTCTCCTTATTTGTCCAAATTTCCATTTGACTAACATAGAAGTGTCACTGTAGGACCGGGCGTTGGGCCTGATACTACTACAGTTCCGGGGGCTGAAAGCCTTCCTAGCAATTGTGCCTCCCCGCCCTTGCCGAGTGGTGTGAACAATCCGCCTGCAAGGGCTGATATACCCTCTTCTGCTGCTGTCTCAGAGCCTGTCGGATCTCAACCCGAGGGGACATCCGTTGGCGTTGGTATGCTCAGAACTTGCCTTTTGACTTTCCTTATCGTATTCGATAATCCGCTGAGCTTCTATGTTGTTGCTTGTAGGATCTCGATCTTCCTTGTACGAGTGTGTCCGCGTCCTTTTGGTTGATACTGATCCTGACAGAGAGGCTTTTCGTACGGACCTCAGCTTCTTCACCGCTTTTTATAACGGCCTGATCGAGAAACTTCTTCACAGAGGAGGCGGCTTTGATTAGTTCAGGCGTTCCTTTTCTCGCCACATGATGATGATGAGGGAAGAAGGATACCCAGAGTTGGCTGATTCCTTCACAGCTGATTTCACTGCCCTGGAGTCAGAGATACGAGAGTTAAAGGAATTGGAGGTTACCGGGGCTTCTTCTTTCGTGTCCTCTCAGTTGGAGCATAGGATGGCACAGTGGCGTGACCTGAGATCTTCCATCGGGTGCGAGCTTCAGTCACACGAGAACTCCATTGTGCAGCTAATGGCTAATGTGGCGAGGAAAGATATGGAGAGAGCTGAGTTACTCCGCTCTTTGGACTCGAATCGCGAGGAGGCGACTAGGTTGAAAGAGGCCTTGAAGCGTGCTGAGGAATCCGCCGTTCTTATTGCAGATGATCTGGTTGGGCTAGAGCGTTCTCGTGACCAGATACTCGAGGAGCTCGGATCCACCCAGGAGAGACTGATAAAACTGAAGAGTGAAGCTGCAGAGATTTTAAGCAATTCTGAGGAATCTGCCCGAGCTGATCTGCAGGCGGGACTTGAGCGGAGTTATGCAGATAGACTTCTTAGTTTAAAGTCTCATATTCTTAGCCATCAGTTGCCTTCGGGCTAATGAGCTCTTTGTTGTACGCTTTTGCCTTGAAATAGAGACTCTGCATTTGCTTCTTTTGTGATTTTTCCGCATTTATTCTGAATGACACGTTTGTGGGATTTTTGGCAAACCCCCAGCCCTCAACGGGTTTGATATGTCTTTACCGATCACCGTTTGAAATCGGACTAGCATGTGAATTATTAAACCCGTCTCACATGTAACGTTGTGCTAAGAGAGTAAACTCTCTAAGGCTTTGTGCTATGATTTTGAATACATAGGCTTCGTCTTTCTCACGGGAATAGACTACCCGGCAATGCGTGTTAGGCGTTGACTTATCCCTACTTAGGCTTCAGGATGAAATTCCCCAGGTTTAGATCCTGGTGTCTTTTTCAATCGGTGGTCTTTTCTAAAAGCAAAGACAGATTGAGAAACGGGAGAGGAAGAATTTTATATTCTATCTCCCGGTGCTGAAGAGGAAGAATTTTATATTCTATCTTCAGCTGGAAAGGAAACGGGAGAGGAAGAATTTTATATTCTATCTCCCGGTGCTGAAGAGGAAGAATTTTATATTCTATCTTCAGCTGGAAAGGAAACTCGAGGTGGGATCTCCACCCCCAGAATCCGGAAGGATGAAACTAAGAGTGGGATCTCCACTCCGAGAATCGGACAGGTTCGAACGACCCTAACTTTTATAGGATTGGTCATTTGAACCCAAAGAACTCCTCATTCATTGAGGAGAAAACCCAATTTCAACCCTAACTTTTATAGGTTTGGTGGAAAAGGGGACAAAGGTGGATTTTCGTTTATCGAAAAGGAATGACTCGGTCTTAGTCTTAACTATTTGTAGGCTTGACTAAGCGAGATCGGGAACAATCCTAACTTTTATAGGTTTGATTGTTCAAATTGAAAGTGGACCTCTCGTTCATGGAAGGAATCGAGAGAGGAATTTGGCTTTGGCCCTAACTTTTATAGGTTTGACCAAGCAGGAGTTTGAGATGACCCTAACTGTAGGAAGGTTTGATCACTCGATTTGAAAGTGGACCTCTCGTTCATTGGAGGAATCAAGAGGGGATTTTGGCTTTGGCCCTAACTTTTATAGGTTTGACCAAGCAGGAGTTTGAGATGACCCTCACTCGATTTGAAAGTGGACATCTCGTTCATTGAAGGAATCGAGAGGGGATTTTGGCTTTGGCCCTAACTTTTATAGGTTTGACCAGAAAGCAAAGAAAGTGGAATACGGGTAACAAGGAAAGTGCCAACTCGTATTATCACTCAAAGGGAGACTTTGATGCTAGGTGATTCTGACCTAACATGTTGAGTCTGAGAAATGCCAATGACTGGCAGATGGAAATGTTGGTGGATCCACTGTCGTTTGATTTGATCAGCGGATGGTTTGGTGAGGAAAGATTAACCTACCAGAGGATTGGATCTTATCTCACAAAGATAACTCATAAGAGTTAGAGAATTTTGGTAAGAATAAGAAGAGACATTCTGACTTTCAGAGTTCGAATGCAGATTTCTTATTCACCAATTCCACAATGATTGGGTTATCCCTAAGAATACCCATGTGGTATTCTTCCGGGAACTTCCCGATGCATTGGTTATCCAAAAAGATACTAAGGATAGTATCTTTTCAGGAATTTGCCGTTTATCGGCATCATGAGCCGGTCGCCGTCTTTGGTGACAAGGCGATAGGCGCCACTCGAGTAGACTGTCTCTACTACGAATGGTCCTTCCCATTTGGGTTCGAATTTACCCTTCTTCTTGGAGTTAAGGATCATCGGTCGGCGAGCGGTGAGGACCAGATCTCCTTCTTTGAAACTTCTCTGTCGAACCTTTTTGTCGAAAGCTCGAGAAATTCTAGCCTGGTAAAACTCAATTTGCTGTTGAGCTTCCAGGCGCTCTTCATCGAGCCTCTCGAGTTCTTCGAGGCGTTTCTGATGTTGTTCTTCGGTCGTCATCTGGGTTGCAAGGGCGATCCGAAGAGACGGGATTTGGATCTCCAATGGAAGAACAGCTTCACATCCGTATACCAGTGAATACGGGGTCGCTCCCGTTGGTGTGCGCACCGTGGTCCGATAGGCCCATAGAGCTGCGCCAAGCTTGTCATTCCAGTCTCGTTTGTTGGTCTTCACGATCTTTGACAAGAGTTTGATGATGGTCTTGTTGAAGGCTTCAGCTAATCCATTCGCTGTAGGATTATACGCCGTCGACGAGATGTCCTGAATTTTAAACTTTTCGCAGAACCTTATGAAGGCGTTGCTGACAAACTGAGGACCGTTGTCATGTATGATTCGTCTTGGAACACCATACCTATAGATGATGTGGTGCTTGATGAATCCAATGACGTTGCTCGTCTTAACTTCTCTGAGTGGAATTGCTTCGGCCCATTTGGAGAAGTAATCGGTAATTGCCAAGATGAACCGGTCGCCCTTGACTGATGGGGGATTGATAGGGCCAACAATGTCCATTCCCCAAGTCTCGAACGGCCATGACGTAACCGAAGGATGCAGATGCTCCGGAGGTTGGTGTACATAATTCCCGTGCACTTGACATGCATCGGATTTCTTATTCGTCAATTCCACAATGACCGGGTTATCCCTAAGAATACCCATGTGGTATTCTTCCGGGAACTTCCCGATGCATTGGTTATCCAAAAAAGATACTAAGGATAGTATCTTTTCAGGAATTTGCCGTTTATCGGCATCATGAGCCGGTCGCCGTCTTTGGTGACAAGGCGATAGGCGCCACTCGAGTAGACTGTCTCCACTACGAATGGTCCCTCCCATTTGGGTTCAAATTTACCCTTCTTTTTGGAGTTAAGGATCATCGGTCGGCGAGCGGTGAGGACCAGATCTCCTTCTTTGAAACTTCTCTGTCGAACCTTTTTGTCGAAAGCTCGAGAAATTCTAGCCTGGTAAAACTCAATTTGCTGTTGAGCTTCCAGGCGCTCTTCATCGAGCCTCTCGAGTTCTTCGAGGCGTTTCTGATGTTGTTCTTCGGTCGTCATCTGGGTTGCAAGAGCGATCCGAAGAGACGGGATTTGAATCTCCAATGGAAGAACAGCTTCACATCCGTATACCAGTGAATACGGGGTCGCTCCCGTTGGTGTGCGCACCGTGGTCCGATAGGCCCATAGAGCTGCGCCAAGCTTGTCATTCCAGTCTCGTTTGTTGGTCTTCACGATCTTTGACAAGAGTTTGATGATGGTCTTGTTGAAGGCTTCAGCTAATCCATTCGCTGTAGGATTATACGATTGCCAGGATGAACCGGTCGCCTTTGACTGATGGGGGATTTATCGGGCCAACAATGTCCATTCCCCAAGTCTCGAACGGCCAAGATGTTACCGAGGGATGCAGATGCTCCGGAGGTTGGTGCATATAATTCCCGTGCACTTGGCATGCGTTACATTTTCGGGCATATGCAATCGCATCATTCATCATGGAAGGCCAAAAATACCCCATTCTTCTGACGCGGTCGTAAAGCTTGGGACCAGGTTGGTGTGCGCCACACTCTCCTTCATGCGCCTCCCTAAGGACTTCTTCAACTTCTTTGGTTGATAGGCAACGCAATAGCAACCCATCGTACCCCCTGCGGTACAGCGTTCGATTCTCCGTGTTGTAGTAGAATCTGGGTGCTCTTCGCCGGATTGACTCTCTTTCCTTCACATCTTCTGGCAAGATTCCATGCAGGACGTAGTCGATGATGGGGAAACGCCAATCCCGGGGTTCGAATTCGACTTGAGTAGCGTGCACCTCTTGAACTTCTTCTTCCTTGGCATCTTCATTGTAAAGCGGCACTAGGAGTTGGTGAGTTCTTACCGTAACAAATTGTTCTGTTTCGGGAGGCTGTGCCAGTGACACGGCTAATGCGGCCAACGCATCTGCATAGGTATTCTGTAGCCATGGAATATGTTCGATAAAGAATCCTTCAAATGACTCCGCCATCTCCACCGCCATCTTATGGTATGGTATTAAATCTTGGCTTCGAACCTCGTACTCTCCCTGAACTTGTTTAACTATCAGTTGAGAATCGCCGAAGGCTTCGAGATACTCAACCCCTAGCTCCTTAGCGAAGTTGAGTCCTATAATCAATGCGTTATACTCTGCTACGTTATTCGAGCATGGTTCGGTTAGCGAGTAGGCGCGAGGCATCACATGTTTTCCTGGGGAAACTAAAACTACTCCACCTCCGGAGGAGATTTTAGAACTTCCAGGAGCACTTGCAACATTAGTTGCTCGCGAAGCGCCATCGAAGTATAAGCGCCATATTTGTTGGTGTGAAGTTGCGTTGACTTCATGAGCTTCATCCGGTAAGCCGTCATATATTTCGGCGGTATCCGTTGTTGGATTATCTGCAAGGAGATCGCATATGGCCTGTCCTTTGACCGACTTCTGTTGCTTGAAATGCAAGTCGTATTGGGACAAGAGTAAGGCCCATTTTGCTAACCGCCAGCTCATGAAAGCTGGTTGAGTCATGAATACTCGGACTGGGTTAACTTTAGAGATGACATAAATGGTCTGTCCAACCAGATAATGCCGCATCTTCTGAATAGCGAATACCAAGGCGAGGCATTCTCTCTCAATCATGGGATATCGAGATTCTGCGCCTACCATGGTTCGGCTCAAATAATACACTGCCTGCTCGTGACCGTTATCGTCATCTTGTGCAAGCAATGCACTTAATGAGTGGCTCGTCGCCTTGACATAAATCAAGAACGGTTTGCCCGATTTCGGTGCAACGAGTACAGGAGGTTTTGAGAGATATTCCTTAATACTCTCGAATGCCTTTTGACAAGCGTCATCCCATACGAAAGACACGCCCTTCTTTATTCTTTGATACTCTCGAATGCCTTTTGACAAGCTTCATCCCATACAAATGATACGCCCTTCTTTGCGAGCTTGGAGAATGGTTGGCATTTTCCTGAGAGGTTCGAAATGAACCGACGGATATAAGCCAATCGCCCCTGCAATCCTCTGAGCTCCCTGAGGTTCCTCGGAGGTTGTAATTCATTGATCGCCTTTACCTTATCAGGATCGATGTGGATACCTTTGGTGGTGACGACGAATCCCAGGAACTTGCCACTCGACATTCCGAGGAAAGACTTGGTAGGATTCATCTTCAACTGATGGGCTCGCATTAAGTCGAACATGGTCTTTAAGTCTTTGATGTGATCCTTTTTATCACGACTTTTCACGACCAGATCATCTACGTAGCATTCAACAGTCTTTCGGAGATGATCCTGAAAGATCTTTGACATAGCTCGTTGATATGTAGCACCTGCGTTCTTTAAGCCGAAGGGCATAACTGTGTAACAGAAGACACCGAGGGGCGTTCTGAATGCGGTGTGCTTTTCATCATCCGGATGCATCTTTATCTGGTTATAACCAGAGAAACCATCCATGAAAGACATCCTCTCGAACCCACACGTATTGTCGATGATGACATCCGTGATGGGGAGGGGAAAATCATCTTTTGGGCAAGCAGTGTTGAGATCCCGAAAGTCGATACAAATCCTGACTTTCCCGTTCTTCTTAAGGACTGGGACAATATTGGCGAGCCATTCTGGATGTTGCTCCTCTCGAACGAAGCCCGAGTCAATAAGCTTCTTGACCTCGGATTCGATCGCCTCCATCATTTGCGGACGAAACCGTCTTTGTTGTTGTTTGACAGGTTTGGCATCCATCTTGATATTGAGACTTGAGATCCCGAAAGTCGATACAAATCCTGACTTTCCCGTTCTTCTTAAGGACTGGGACAATATTGGCTAGCCATTCTGGATGTTGCTCCTCTCGAACGAAGCCCGAGTCAATAAGCTTCTTGACCTCGGATTCGATCGCCTCCATCATTTGCGGACGAAACCGTCTTTGTTGTTGTTTGACTGGTTTGGCATCCATCTTGATATTGAGACGATGTACTGCTACGTTCGGGTCGAGTCCTGGCATGTCTTCATAATTCCAGGCGAACACGTCAATGTACTCCTTGATAAGAGAGATTAACTCTTCTTTCTCATCGGGTAGAAGACTATCGCTAATGAATATCGGTTTAGGATTTTCCTCAGTTCCCATATTCACCTGGAGTACTTGATCTTCGGTAGGAGGCTCTCTTTGCTCGAACCTATCACCATACTGCATGTTTAGGTGGTGAACCCAAGGATCTTCCCATGTTGGCATCTGGTCGTCTTCCTCTATTGCGGTAGGATCGACCGTGACCATATTTGACATCAACCTTTTGAACGTCTCGCCAAGGCTAGTGTCGGAACCCCCAGCCGAAGAGTCGGAAGAGTATCCGTTTCTAGCCTTGTTAGCGATCTGATCAATGATTTGCCAGCAACATTCGTCGTCGGACGAGGAGACGTAGCCGAGACCTCTTTTATAGCGATAATAATCGTCGGGTTTTCCCTTCGGTACATAGGCCATTCGAGGTGGAACTCGTGGGCCTCGACCAAAGAAAAGACCTTCTCCGAGTGTGAAGTCATACCCATACTTTTCCATCATATCGCGCGCTTTTGCGTCATATCTGAATAGATGAGGAGCAGGTTTATCTTCATCTTCTTCTTCTTCTAAGAAGTGATCGGGTGTCGGAGCTTCTTTTCCTTTGCCGTAGACGACTTCTTTTCCACTCCATTTTCCCGCGGGGATGACAAGCGTCGCTCCGCATGGATCTTGTACCTGCTTTTTCGTCAGACAAAATGACTGAAGAGGCATATGCAGGTCAGGATTATCACAAAGCTCTTTAGTGACGTCATCAAGACACATCGAATACTCTAAATCATCGTTTATTGATAGTTCCTCGGCAAGTTGCCAATTACAACTATTCTCCGATGATTCTTCATCATCAAGATTGATTACAATGGGTACAATGTCATTAAGTACAAAACCACCATCGTAATCAAGCCCAGTTTCGGTATCAGCTTCATCTCCGCTGTCCGTTCCTTGGGCCGGTGATTCAGTATCGGATTCAGCGCCGTATAGAAGGGAATCGGTGAAATAGTTTTCCAATCCCTTAAACGGTTGCTTATCCGCGACCACCGTCTTGACTTCATTATTCAAGTCTATGTACTTGAGGCATTGATGCAGAGTTGACGGAACTATAAGGTTACCGTGGATCCAAGGTCGACCCAACAGCAAATTATAGGACGTTTCTGCATCAATTACATAACAAGTAACTTCCGATTTTAAATCTCCGATCTGGCACTTGATTCGGATCTTCCCCAAGGGTCTAGACCCGCTGGTGTTGAATCCATAAATCGTAGTGCCAGTGGAGGCTAATTTACTCGTCGGGATTCCGAGATGATGCATCAATCGGAATGGCATTATGCTAACAGCGGAACCCGGATCAACTTGGATCCGGTTGACCATGCTGGAGCCAATGTGCCCGGTGAAGTACAAGGGCCGATCATGCTTCGAGTTCTTTGTTTGCATATCCTCTTTAGTGAAGGAGATGCATGGGAAATGATGCGCCGCTAGGTTGCAATGCTGAGCTGATGGCTCTGGCCCTTCAGGGGATGGCTTGATCCGAGTTAGAAAAGCTTCAGAGTCACTCAAGGCCTCTTGCAGCGCTTTCCTTGTATCCTTGGATAGGCGCAATAACTCGTAAAGGGTTATCCTAGCCGGGATATTGGCTAATTGCGCCATGATGTCGAAATGAGGTGGAGAGCTCGCATTCCCCGGTTTGTCTCTTCCAATCGGATGATTGAATCGAGACTGCCTCGGGTTTTGGGCTTCTTGGCGTAAAGGCTCTTTTCCCTTCTCCTTCTGCTGGACTTTTTCCGTGGCCACAGGCGTAGGGGGAACTGCTACAATACCCAGTTCTGACAATGTCTTGGAAGGGGGAGTTTTGGTACCCAATTGCTCGGAAGCATCTGGGTATTTGTAGTGGTACTCATTCCCACTCCGAGTTGCAAAGGCCTCCTGTTCATCTTCAGAAAGCGGGAAGGCGGGGATTTCTTCATCGTCTCTTCCTGGAATAGCGGACACCCCATAACAAGATCTGCCTTTCCCTTTTGATTTCTTCTTGGAAGAGGTCCCAGTCCACTGTTCGTCTCCGATCAGATCTGGATGAACCCAAAGAATCTCGCCATTAGGGGCTGTGTGTGGCACGAGTCCTTTCTGGCGCTGCTTGTGAGGATCATCGTTCACCGTCTTCACTGCTGCTTTTATTACCGGCTCAAGCTGGAACTGGTTCACGGGAAAGGAGCCGAAGCCAATCGTGACTGCATTCGCACCCACTTTCTTCTCCTTCGGCTGCTTCATTGTGATGACTCCGACGTCGATGAGAGCCTGGATCTTGTCCTTAAGAGCATAGCATACCTTGGTGGGGTGGTGCACCGCTCTGTGGAATGCACAGTACTTCGGATCATTAATCCTCTTGGCATCTTCCTGATCCTGAACTGGAGGCAATTTGATTTTATTATTCTCCACGAGGTATTTGAAGATCCCAGGAACTTCGTCCTCTCTGAATGAATAAACTTTCGGGAACTTTGGCTCCGAAGCTTTCGGCCTCGGGGTTTGTTGTTGCCACCTTGGTTGTTGAGGTGCCTTTTGCTGCTGCTGCTGCTGCGGTTGCGCTTGCACCTCGAACGTTTGATTTGCGTTCACGGCGTTCGCATGCGCTTTTCCTTTACCCCTAGGGGTGAAGTTCGGTTGCGGAGCGTTATTTGGTATTTGGCCCCTTTCCGCCTTCTTCCTTTTGATGAATCGTTCGGCTCTTTCCCCTCGCACCTTCAGGTCCTTCCAGGTCTTTGATGGCGCCGTTCCCATAGATTCAAGGATATCCAAGGTAAGATTGTTGTGACAGGTCTCGAGGATGAAATCCTCGCTGACCGGGTCCCTGCAATTCATCGCTTTATTTCGAAACCTTTTCACAAAGTTTTCGACTGTCTCACCATTTTTCTGTTTCTCCTCAAACAGAGTGCTGATCGAGACCTCAGTGTCATCATCAAAGAAGTTCGTCAAGAACATGTCTTCCATGTCGTCCCAACTGCCGATGCTCCCCGGCTTGAGGCGACGATACCAATCGAAGGCCGCTCCGCGAAGAGTGCCAACGAATGACCGTACCATCAAGGGTTCGTTGCCGGAGATTGTTCCTAGGTGAGACTTGAAATATATTAAATGTTGGGTAGGGGAACCCTTTCCATCAAACGGCGTAAAGTTAATGAGATTGAACTTTGCCGGATATGGAATTGATTCCCACTCCCTTGGATATGGACACGGTATACCTGACCTTTTTACCTCTTGAGCATTCATCAATGCATTGATTTTGCTCTCCAAGTCTTTCATCTTTTTGTCTTCACTCGTTTCTATTTTCGAGTGGTTTTGGGGAGAGGTAATGTGGTCTTCTTTGGCATTATCATCTACCGGACCACTTCCGTTGTCGTTGTTGACAGGGGGAATAATGACATTATTCCCTTCCCGTTCATTCTCTTCTTGGTTCTGATGATTGGGTCGAGTGGGCTCCTCTTGATGAGTTGTCAAAGCTGCGAGTTGCTGATCGTGCATCTCCCTCATCCGCTGTAGGGTCATTTCCATCTCGAATTTGAAAGCTTCTTTCTGCCGAGCTAGGGCGTCTTCAAGCATTTTGTTCATTTGTTCGGCACTGATCATGAGTACCTCGCGGGGCTGTCCCTCGCTGGATACCGTGTTGTCCGAAGCAATTGCGGAGCCGGCATCTGATGCTTCATCTTCTGATGGCAATCTCGTCCGAACTCTACCATAAGTCCCTCGTGTAATGGTTCCGGACTGCAGGTGAGTTAGATACCAGGGTACCAACGGAATTGACTCGGGATTGTCCCCTGTCGATGCTCCTTTGCTGGCCATGTTGATGGTGACCTTCGGGAATTCTCCGGACTGTAGGTGAGTTAGATACCAGGGTACCAACGGGATTGACTCGGGATTGTCCCCTGTCGATGCTCCTTTGCTGGCCATGTTGATGGTGACCTTCGGGAATTCTCCGTCTTTGACTATCCTTCTTCTTCTTCGGAAACGCTTAGGCTTGGTCTCGGACGTTCCGGTGGAAATTCTGTCAAACACCGAAATTCTCTTTGGGGTTTGAGCACAGGAGCATTCTGATAGCACTGCCTTGATTATGTTGGCGCACGGGCAGCGAGACTCCATGTCCTGCACATACTTCTTTCGAGATTTTCCCATACCCCCAGCTCTATAGTACAACTCATCAGTTTGATAACTGGAGCAACCTATAGAGTGTTGGCATGTGCTCCTTGGTAAAACACCATCATCCTCAGATGAGTGTGCTTCCCTTTGGGCATGGGATGTTTTGTTAGCTTTTTCAAAAGTGGCCCGTTCAAGTTTACGCTTTTGTGAGTGTAAAAATTGAACGGGCTCTTGTATTTCGACTCGCAATCCGATGCGGTCGGTGATAGGGGCTTTCCCTTTGATATTCTCCTGGGGGGAGTTAGAACGACCCCCAGTCGGGCTTTCCGATGCGGTCGGTGATAGGGGCTTTCCCTTTGTCATCTTTCTTGGGGAGATTAATTCGACCCCCAGTTTGATTCGAAACTTGGGGACCTTTCAGCGGACCCAATCGTTCCTTGATAGGTACTTTACCTCGATTCCCTGGTAAGGGACCGAGGCGACCTTTCACAGGAACCCTGGATGTTGAAGGGTCCATGTTCATACCTGACCCTGTTGAAGGCTCTGGAGTAGGAGAAATGACATCTGGTTTGGAAAGACTTCGGGTGACAACTCCACCCATCCCTGTTGGAGGTGTTGGCTCTGATTTGGGTACCCACACCATCTTGTTTGTAGGCGGCCGTTTGACCGTCGTTTCTTTCTGCATCTCCTCTGCCTTTGATACAGCTGGAGCGCCTTCGGTAGCCATCTTCTTGGGGGAGGAGAAGCCCAGATCTACGATCTCGACCACGTTGGGCGACGCGGAGACGCCACGTGGTGCGAGTGCAGCGATGGCTAAGGGATCTTGGGTCTTCGAGTCGAGGCGTTGACGCCGCCTTTGGAGCGCCCTCTTTGATACAGCTGGAGCGCCTTCGGTAGCCATCTTCTTGGGGGAGGAGAAGCCCAGATCTACGATCTCGACCACGTTGGGCGACGCGGAGACGCCACGTGGTGCGAGTGCAGCGATGGCTAAGGGATCTTGGGTCTTCGAGTCGAGGGTCCCGCGAACGACTCTGGAGGAGGATGCCTTCTTGCGCTTACTTGGAGAGGCGGATCTGGAGGAGGAGGAAGAGAGGTACTCTTCGAACTTCTGCTGATCGAACTCGTATTCGATCTCTTCA
Source organism: Asparagus officinalis (assembly GCF_001876935.1). NCBI lineage: Eukaryota > Viridiplantae > Streptophyta > Magnoliopsida > Asparagales > Asparagaceae > Asparagus > Asparagus officinalis. The sequence continues at coordinate 45,776,399 of NC_033794.1, read as the reverse complement.
TTCACCCGGATCTTGAATGCCGGTTGCGTCACGACGGCGTCGGTAGCGATGCCGTTGGCTCCCACTGTGGTCGCCAGCTTGTTTTCGGTGAAAGTCGTTGTTTTCATTGCTTTTGAATCTGTTACAACTTCAAGCGTTACAACAAGAATCGATAAAAAGTCGGTCTTTTTATAAGACCTCCTCGTGCAACAAAACAAAGATTACAACTTTTCGAAAATAAACACGAGATCCCGTTTTGGTGCGGTCTCGCTTTGCGTGGGTCTTTGGCCTGTGACGGGGACGTCAATATCCGTGGACCACCGGGGCAATCAGATCTGGTTCGGATAAATCGGATAGAGCTTCGTCGATCCGCGTGAGATCTAGAAACTTCTGATCCAGAAATATCGGACAGAGCTTCGTCGATCCGCGTGAGATCTAGAAGCTATAAGCGTCTATCTCGGCTAAAGCGAGATATGAGCTCTTCTTAGTATTAACGCCAAGGGCTAATACTAAGGATCTGACGGGGAATGGGTGATGAAGACTGATGTAGACCTCTCCTCCTTGGTTGAAGCGCTCGACCACTCTTTGCTGCAGCAGGGCTTCGCCAAAGCTCTCCAAAAATCCAGCTCTCTCAAAACAAAGTTAAGGGGTGCTATTTATAGGCTAATGAGGGGCTCTAGGGGGCCTAGGGTGTCTCGGCCAAGCCGAGACACCCTTGTGTTTTCGGAAAAAGTTGTTGTTTTCATTGCTTTTGAATCTGTTACAACTTCAAGCGTTACAACAAGAATCGATAAAAAGTCGGTCTTTTTATAAGACCTCCTCGTGCAACAAAACAAAGATTACAACTTTTCGAAAATAAACACGAGATCCCGTTTTGGTGCGGTCTCGCTTTGCGTGGGTCTTTGGCCTGTGACGGGGACGTCAATATCCGTGGACCACCGGGGCAATCAGATCTGATCCGGATAAATCGGACAGAGCTTCGTCGATCCGCGTGAGATCTAGAAACTTCTAATCCAGAAATATCGGACAGAACTTCGTCGATCCGCGTGAGATCTAGAAGCTATAAGCGTATACCTCGGCTAAAGCGAGGTATTAGCTCTTCTTAGTATTAACGCTAAAGGCTAATACTAAGGAAGGATGAGAACGGCCCCTGGGGTGTCTCGGAAATTCCGAGACACCCTTGGGGGTGTTTCGGGACTCTGAGACGTCCGTAGGTGTATTTGATTGCTTCCCCGTAGATTCTTCGTCCGAACTCGGATTTGAGTGATTCCAATTGCGTTGGATGCTTGACGAAGAGTTCGATCTGCTCTGGTGGTTGGATTGTCTTTAGAGTGGTCGAGGTACGAAGGGCGTTGTCCTTTTTTTGAACAGTGCCGGGCTTCCGATTGGCCCGGGTCTTCGTTGTTCCGAAATCCTATCCGCTCACGTGGCTCGTCGATTCACTTCAATCGTTCGTCGACGTCGATTGGACTCCTGTGGATCGGATAGTGACGTTCATCGTTGTTCTTTAACACTGAACCGTTTGTGGAGACCTATAGGCAATTTTCGATGCCTACAACTATCAGACCTAGGCCGAATAGAGGACACTCCTTAGATGATGAAACATTAGATGCTTGCTCTGCGGTTGTCTCTGACAATACAATGTCTAGCATGGGACGATCTCGTGAAACGTTCATGGTCACTACCGAACAAATGACTAAACAACTTCCAGAAGCTTTGGTAAAGCAGAAAGAAGAATTTAAGGCTGAGATGGAGCTAACCATGCAATGAATGAGGGAAGTACACGACCAACAGATTCAAGCCATATCAAATCAGATTGGTGAGTCTAGCCATCACAACAATGCCAATCAAGCAGACATCGGCTCAGAAGTGGAAGAGAATGTCGATGCTGACCTCCCTCTTCAAGATAATAACACTGGGGGTGATCCTATCAAAAATAACAACACTAGGGGTAGTCCCGTTATTCCTCTCCAAAATCGCCTAAAAAATACAGGTGAGGAAGAGAAGATGAAAGACCTCGAGAACAAAATCAATGCCTTGACGAGCATTCAAGAGGTGAAAAAGACCGGTATTTCATGTCCCTATCCAAGAGCATGGGAGTCAATCCTGTTCGATAGGAGAAGCTCACCCACTCAATACCTAATTTACTTCAAGTCCCACCTAGGCGTGATCTCTGGCAATGAACCTTTGATGGTCTGGTTATTCATTAGCACCCTTCACGGGGTCACCTTTAATTGGTACCGCCGTCTCAAGCCATGTAGTATCAACATCTAGGACGATATGGAGAGCATATTCCTCAGCCAATTCTTCGATAACGACAATAAAGTGTTGATCGGAACTCTTCTAAATAAGAAGAAAAACGATGGGGAGACGATTAATAATTTCGTCAAACGCTTTCGCAACAAGGTGATGAACTACCAGGATTCGGTCACGGAGGAATTCATACTCCAGACCTGTCATAACAATCTTTCTCTAGACGTGTTAGAGGTCATGGTAGTTGTACCTTCAACCATGTGGAAAGAGTTAAAACTACGCGGTGAACTGGACGAACACTTTCTAAAAAAAGAAGTCTGAGAGAAGCCAATCGATGGTTAAGACACCTGCAACTGATCCTAGATCCTAGCAGGAGTATTTTTTCGAAGATGAAGAACTTCCAGCCATCTTTGAGTACCTCCTTACCAACAACAAAATCAAACTGCCACTAGTTACAAATCAGGAGGAAGCAAATAAGATCTCAAATCTAAAGTACTGTGCGTATCATAGGAGGGTCCATCATCTAACTAAGACTTGTTTTACTCTGAAGAACAGCATTCAAGCCTTGGTTGATATCGGTGTCATAATGACAAAACAAGCCAAATGAGAACGATGAATACTCCAAAGAGTATACGAGTATAAACTGTTTCTCCATGACCTCCGATAGGTATACGAGGTTAAACTGCTCCCTGATTCTCTAACGGGTATAAGAGTATAAATTGTTTCCCCAACCTTTAACGGGTACACAAGGTTAAAATGCTTCCTTAATTCCAACAACGGGAAGTTCCTAAAGAATATTACTCTTAATATTCTTAAAGATAACCCGACAATATGACCGAGTACAATAGGATTCAGGTTTGCCAAAGAGCTAGGGATAGAATACCTCAATGCATTCTAATTGAAAGTTCCTGAAGAATACTACACATGGTATTCTTAAGGATAACCCAAAACTAATTGATTATTCAAGGTGAAAGCCAATCATCAGAATAATTCATTCTTAATCATGATAAAAATGATTAAGAACCTCCCACTGTGGCTATTTAATCATTTCCAAGATGATTAAAACTCTCCCGCTATGACTTTCGGAGCACTCTTTCGTTGAGATGAGATTCAACGATTGCTTATAGTCAATCTTTCCTCACGAAACTCCCAGAGTGTAATTGTGGAGTACTTAATGATTCACGCTCCTCCACCACAAAATCCCTCACTGAACAAATTAATTAACGAGGGGTTCACCAAAAATTTTCACGGTTAAATCCATTTAAACTCCTACTGTGTCTAAGCCTTTAACACTCCTACTGTTGAAGTCCTGACACGACATCCAAAATTTTAATATGCTGATCCATAGAGATTATCAAATTTCTTCGTGTTAAGTCCTAGCCACTTGACACAAAAAACCCCCATTAAGTTATTTATACAAGTTAACACTCCCACTGTTATTTGTACCTCGACTCCTATTTGGTCAAACCTTTGAACAGTTAGGGACAAAGCCAAAATCTCCTCTCGATTCCTTCTATGAATAAGAGGACAATTTCAAATTGGACGATTAAACCTTTGAATAGTTAGGGTCATCCCAAAACTCCCATTTGGTCAAACCTTTGAACAATTAGGGCCAAAGTAAAAATCCCCTCTCAATTCCTTCCATGAACGAGAGGTCCACTCTCAAGTGGTCAAACCTTTAAATAGTTAGGACCAAAACTAGAATTTTCTTTCGATAAACGAGAGTCTTCCACCCATATCAGGCGATCAAACATTCCTACAGTTAGGGTCATTTCAAAATTCCCGCTTGGTCAAATCTTTAAACAGTTAGGGCCAAAGTTAGAATTTCATCTCGGTAAATGAGAAATCCACCATCAAATTGGGTAATCAAACCTTTTGATGTTAGGGTTATCTAAATCTTTTATATTCTGGGAGTGAAGATCCCACTCTTAGTTTTTCCTTTCAGATTCTTAGAGTGGAGATCCCACTTTGAGTTTCTTCTGACGCAGGAGATAGAATATAAAATTCTTCCTCTCCGACACCAGGTTTATCTTCTCCCCAAGAGAAGACATAATTTTTCAACACCAAAATCCATGCCTTACACGCACGAGGGACTTTATCTCGATCCCTAATTAGAGATAAGTCTGCATCTAACACATGTTGCCAGATAGTCTGTTTTCGTGAAAACGACCAAGTCTACATATTTAACATCGTAGCAATAAAAATGCATGCCTTTCATGCACGAGGGATTTTATCGTCTAATGCACATTGCCGGTTAGTCTTTTACCATGAAAAAGACACCAGAATCCATGCCTTTGGGGACTTTATATCGATCCCTAATTAGAGATAAGTCTATGCCTAACACTCATTACCAGTTAGTGTTTTGCCATGAAAAAGACACCAGAACCCATGCCTGGGGGATATTATCTTGATCCTTAATCAGAGATAAGTCTACGCTTAACACGCGTTGCTGATTAGTCTTTTGTCGCGAAAAATACACCAGAATCCATGTCTAGGGGACATTATCTCGATCCCTAATTAAAGACAAGTCTATACTTAACACGCGTTGCTGGTTAGTCTTTTGCTGCGAAAAAGACACCAGAATCCATGTCTGGGGGACATTATCTCGATCCCTAATCAGAGATAAGTCTACACCTAACACGCGTTGCCGGTTAGTCTTTTTCTGTTATAGGGACAATAGCCTACGTATTCAACATCGCAGTAGGTTGTTATTAATAACACCAAAATCCATACGTTAAATGCATGGTGGACTTTATTGTTAGACCCTAGAGGGGGTTGATTAGGGTCTTATGCTAATCTAATCCGATTTTATGCCAATTAAAATTAATTAACAAGTTATCCTAGAAAGTATAAAATACAACAAGATATATGAGCTAGGATAAGCAAAATGAACAATGAGATATATCCTATATGATAAAAATATATGCAAGGATATATAAACTAACACAATAGAGAAATAAACATAAACAAGATAGTGGATGAAATAAGATGAGCGATGCACAATTGACGATATAAGATAAATGCAAAAGCAATTGCGCCAATGAAAAACTCAAACACACTCAAATGATCACGGAGTTCGGACCTTCCGTCCTACGTCTCCGCTACCCACTCCCGGGGAGAAATCCACCTCAAATGATCACGGAGTTCGGACCTTCCGTCCTACGTCTCCGCTACCCACTCCCGGGGAGAAATCCACAATCACGACCGGGTTTTCTACGCTCACCCGAATAACGTTTACACCTCACAGTGTCGGTTTCTAACACTCACCGATCAACGTTCACTCATCACACTCGGTTTTCTAGTTCACCGAAAACTTTACAATCTCGACACACTCGGTTTCTAGCTCACCGAAAACCTTACAACACTCACAATGTAACAAATATAAATTTGTTCTCTACAATAGATGAGAACACAATGAAAGCACAACTCAATGTTATAATCTCTCACAACCCTAATATACTATGTATGCAAATACAATAAGCTCAAGTGGGTGTGTGTAACAATGAGATTCAATAAATCAAAAACTAAACTCAATTAAAATCTAGCATATAGAAATTATAAACAAAATAATAAATAGCTAGAAATGAGTTTAGAGATTCTTCTCTGAATAACAAGATGGAGAGATGGAGATTGAAGCCCAAACAAGAAGATGATCTCATCCACTTGTGAAAACTAAAACAGCTTTAAACTAAACCCTTAAACAAGCTTAAACAAGCTTAAACTCTTTTTAAAACCCTTGTTTAAAAACTTCTTTTCTTAGTTGAAAACTGAGATCAAAGAGAGTATTTATATCCTCCAAAACCTCAGCTGAGGAAACCCAGCAAAAAACACAAAAAAAAAGACAAAAAACCCCCAGCCAATGGTAACAATAAATAGACGTTGGAAAGGATCTGACAGAGCGGCGGTCGACCGCGGCGGTCGACCGCGAGCAATCAGAAACAGGAAAAAAGGCTCTGAACAAGCGACGGTTGACCGCGACGATCGACCCCGAAAGTCTCTGGACTACTTACGGTCGACCGCCACAGTCGACCGTGAGCCAATAAAACACATACTGAGTTTCTGAACTCAAGGGCGGTCGACCGCAGACTGACACATAGCTAAAATACAGATTTCTGAATTTAAAACCTTGTTTAAAAATATCAAACAAATTCAGAAAAATGTAAAACTTTGGGGAATGATTGTAGACATGATAATAAACATGCTACAATGACTGGGTTCCAAAAAGGACTTTCCAAATAAAAAATATCATCATTTTACAAAATAGGCCAAAACATGAAAATGTAAACATGTGAATTTTGATATTTTGGCTAAACCATGTTTTGAAACTTTACACAATGATTATGTAGACTTAATAAAATATGTATATGATTATTGTTAAGTCCAAAAACTAAGAATACAATATTTTCATAAATACAATAGAAAATGAAACCAAAAATATTTGTTTCATATCTAAGTGGATAAACCAAATCACAATAATAAATATGAAATATGTAATTTCATATTTATAAACATGAAAACCAAAACTTACATTGTATATATATGTGACTACATATATATACAAGGAAACCAATAAAATATGTGTATATGATATTGAGCTTAGAGTATCTAACACACATAATATAAAACCTAAACTAAGTTACCCAAGCTAGATCTTGATCTTCAATAAGCTTGACTTGGTACACATGCAGATGAAGCTTAAACTTGATCTTTAACTTTGAATTGCAAGGGCTTCAACCCGACATTCCACCGACCTCCTTTGGATATGATCGTTGAAGCTCTATTCCATCCATCCTCCAACTTGTTGTTTGCCTACAATAAATACGAAAACACAAACACTAGACAAAATACATTAGAAGTAAATTGTTTGTTAAACATCATCAAAACAAGAAGGCTAACATTTATCTCGATATAAGTCAGCATCTAACACGTGCTTCTGGGTGGTACATTCCTGTGAAAATGATAAAGTCTATTTATTCAATATTATAGCACTAAGTCTAAAAGAGTTTATTCTTTTAGCACAATGTTACATGTGAAACGGACTTAGACAATTCACATACTAGCCCGACTTAAACGGTAGTCGGTAAAGGCACATTAAATCCATTGATGGCTGAGGGTTTTCTAAAAATCCTATAATGAACATCTTGTGATAATGGTTTCACTCTTCTAACTCGAAGAGCTTCTCTTCTTAAAGCTTGTACAACCTTCATCTTCAATAAGCTTTGATAGTCATTGACACATCAGCTTCATCAGTTGGTCTCATAACTCGAACAACTAGGGTAGCTTCAGAGATAGTAGCTGTATCAGAATCTATAGCTGGTCCTACAATCATATCTCGCAAGCCACACTTCGATGAGTATATGAGTATAACTTGAATCTCCTTGAACTTTTGACCAGTATATGAGGTTAAACTTATTCTAAAAATCTGATGAGTATATGAGTATAAACTGATCCTCCCCACTCTAATGCCTTAAGAGTGTTTGGACCCTAATTCCACTAGGAAAGAACCCTAGGGGGGGGGTGGGGGGGGGTGAATAGGTTTTTGTTAATATAATCTGATTTAATGCTAATAAAAACTAATTAACAAATATCCTAGCAAATATTATATACTATAAAATATATGTAAGGATAAACAATATAAACAAGGGCGAAATAAACAAAAAAACAAACCTGAAAATAAATAGACTGGGTTTTCAACACTCACCCGAAAATGTTTACACCTCACACTCAGTTTTCTAGCTCACCAATAATTTGTTCTCTAGTATGGATGAGAATACAATAAAAGCTCAGTCTCTAAGTCACAAACCCACAACCCTAAATTATACTATGTATGCAAATACAATAAGCTCAATAGGTTGTGTGTGAACAAAGAGTACAATCAAAAGAAATCTAAACTCAAATAAATTCTAGCTTATGGAAATAAAAATTAAACAATATAAAAAGCTAGATAAGAGTTTAGAAAAGCTTATCTAAAATGACAAGAGTAGGAGAGATGAATTGAAGCTCAAATACCAAGAATTGATCTCCACTTTCTCTAGTGAAAATATCTTCACAAATCAAGCTTTAAACAAACTAAACAAACTTTAAACAATTCTTAAACACACTTAAACTCTTTTTAAAACTTCTCTTAGTGGTTGGAAATGTTAAATACAATGGGGGTATATATAGGGTGGAAGAAACCAGCCCAAGAAAACTCAAAAAAACCATAAAAACATTAAATAAACAAAAAACTAGAAATAGCTGTTACTGTGCAACGGTCAGATTTATAAGTCGACTTGGTGCAAGTCGACTTGATATAAAGTATAAGTCGACTCACAAGATGAAAATAACAAGCTAGAAAATGGATATAAGTCGACTTATAAAACACTATAAGTCAACTTGCCAAAAGCCGACTTGCCATGACTAATAAGTCGAATTGGCAGAGGAAAAATTAAACATTTCAGAAGAGAACATAAGTTGACTTGTCAGAGTTTATAAGTTGACTTAAAAACATGCAAAGGCACTGTTCATGCTGAAAAATCTAATTTTTAAAGTACCTTTAAAAATAGTAAATAAATTCTAAAAATTATAAAACTTTGAGAAATACTTATAAACATAATAATGAACATGTTACAAAAATATTTTTTCAAATTGCACTTTATATTTGTAAAATATCATTGTTTTGTAAAACTTGGTTAAATATGAAGACATGAAACACTTGTTTTTGTCATTTTGACTTAAATAATATTTTGAAACTTTATCAAATGATTTTATAGACTTAATAAAAGATGTAAAATAATATTGTTAAGTCTATAAACCAAAAACTCGATGTTATGCAAAAATTCAAACAACAAATATGATTTCATTAAATTTAAACTTGTTAAAGATGAAATCATATATTATATATATATATATATATATATATATATATATATATATATATATATATATATAAAACAAAACATGTATGTGTGTATGTGATTGAGCTTAAAGTATTGAACACACATAATACAAAACCTAAGCTAAATTAACCAAGCCATCTTGATCTTCAATGAGCTCTACTTGGTAAACTTACGGATGAAGCTTGAACTTGGATCTTGACTTGAATTGCATTGCTTCACTCCAATATTCTACCAACCTCCATTGGATATGATCATTATGGCGCAATTCCATCCAACATCCAATATATTGTTCGCCTAGAATAAATAAAAAAAACAAGCACTAGACAAACAATATTAGTTGTAAATTGTTTGTTAAAATATCATCAAAACAAAAAGGCCAACAATCTCCCCTTTTTTGATGATGATAAATGTTTGGGGAGAAAGTCAATTTTTCATTGCTGTGTTCATTACAACTTCAAACGTTACAATGAAATCAAAAGTTATTCTTTTTATAAGATCTTTACACAATGAAAACAAAAAAAGTACAACTCTCGTCAAACAATGCAACGGGTGTTTATCGCCTACTGCTTAGGTGATATCTTAGCCTACGACCGGGATGTTAGTATCCGTGGACCACCAAACAATCAGATCAGATCTAGAGCTTTATTGATTCATGAAGGAATCAAAAAGCCAAAGCAATTATCTTGGCAACAGCGAGATAATCACTCTTCTCAAGATCACCGCAATGGGGCAATCTCAAGACAAAGGACTGGAAAGTGTAGATCTGACGAGCTCCTCTTATTTATGTCGATGAACTCGATCCGATCTCCTTTTCCCTTCTGAAATTCGTGCTCCTTCAGTCTTCAGTTTAGTAGGGCTTCGCCAACACTAGAGAAGTCCAGATCTAAAAACATAAAGGCCCTGGGACTGTATTTATAGGATTCAGGAGCTCTGTTTTTAGATAAGAATGATCAATTCACACTTATCTTCAGTTGTAACCACTTAACCATGTTCATGGATAGGTTCAGCTCAGTTAGAACAAATCCAGGGGGTTAACGTTGAGAAACGGCTCAAAACAGCCAAAAACAGCATTCTGGGGTCTAGGACACCCGTGGGTGTCTCAGCCAAGCTTTGGCTGAGACACCATTTGGTGTCTCGGCCAAGCATTGGCCAAGACACCACTTGGTGTCTTGGCCAAACTTTGGCCTGAATTTGGTTTACACGTTCTGTCCGTTTCCGCCGTATCTTTATTGTCCAAACTCGGAATTACTTGGTTCAAGATGCGTTGGAAAACTAATGAGGAGACCTATAAGCTCTCATGGTTATATCACATGTGAGGTAGATGGGACACGAGGGGTTCTTCATCTTTTGTAAGCGATGTGCAGCTCCTGGTCCATTTGTGTTTTCGTTGTTCTGAAATTCCGTTGCTTCGCTTGGTCCGTCGACTCACTTCATACGTTTGTTATTATGAAATAAGCTTCTATGACTCGAACAACAATGTTTATTATCTTCTCTCCATCTTGAGCCGCGTACGGGGACCTATAGGTAATTTTTGATGCGTACAGATACCCCCTCTAAAGTGTTTCAGTCTCGTTTCTTTTATAGATGAGCCTAAAATACTTTGGATATGATCAGTCCAACCTTTAGTCAGTGTAAAAGGATATGTAGTTATCTTTGATTCTTGACTCCTTCGATTTTTAGTCTATTCGATATTTTGACGAATAGCTAAAGTTCTTCCGGCTTTGTGTTTATCGCCTGGCCGTCGTCGAAGTCTTGAATAAAAACTGGTTAGTTTATTTTGGCTTGTGTCATCGAGTTAACTTAGAACTGCCTATCACAATCACAACGTGTTGACTAACGTTGACTCAGAGCTACGTGTTGACCGACGTTGACTTTAGGGTTTCGGATCGCCCCACATTGACTTTTTATCATAACGCGTTAACTGGCATTGACCTAGGGTTACGCTTTGACTAGCGCTGACCTTAGGGTTTTCGATCGCCCGACGTTGACTTTTATCATAACGCGTTGACTGGCGTTGACCTAGGGTTACGCGTTGACCGACTTTGACCTTAGGGTTTCGGATCGCCTGACGTTGACTTTCATCGCAATGTGTTGACTGGCATTGACCTAGGGTTACGCGTTGATCGGCATTAACCTTAGGGTTTCGGATCGCCCGACATTGACTTTTCATCGCAACACGTTGAGTGACGTTGACCTACGGTTACGCATTGATCGACATTGACCTTAGGGTTTCAGTTCGCCTGGCGTTGACTTTTCATCGCAACGTGCTGAGTAGCATTAACCTAGGGTTACGCGTTGACTGGAGTTGACCTGCGTTGACTTTTCATCATAACATTTTGACTGGCGTTGACCTAGGGTTACGCATTGACCAGCATTGATCTTAGGGTTTCGGATTGCCTGACGTTGACTTTTCATCGTAACGCGTTGACTGGTATTGACCTAGAGTTAGGCATTGACCGACGTTGACCTTAAGGTTTTGGATTGCTCGGCATTGACTTTTCGTTACAACGCGTTGAGTGGCGTTGACCTAGGGTTACACGTTGACCAGCGTTGACCTTAGGGTTTCGGATTGCCTGGCGTTGACTTTTCATCATAACACGTTGACTGTCCTTGACCTAGGGTTAGACGTTGACCTTAGGGTTTCAGATCACCTAGCATTGACTTGTCGTAGCAAAGCGTTGAGTGGCGTTGACCTAGGTTTATACGTTGACCGGCGTTAATCTTAGGGTTTCGGATCACCTAGCATTAACTTTTCATTATAACACATTACCTGGCGTTGACCTAGGGTTACCCATTAACCGGCATTGACATTAGGGTTTCGGATCACTGTGTGTTGACTTTTCATCGTAACGTGTTGATTAACATTGACCTAGGGTTACGCGTTGACTGGCGTTGACCTTATGGTTTTAGATCGTCTGGTGTTGACTTTTCATCATAACTTGTTGACTGGCGTTGGCCTAGGGTTATGCGTTGATCGTTGTTGACCTTAGGGTTTCAGATTGTCCGGCTGTGTTTTGTGTTGATTTTCATTAGAATAACCAATCACCGTCAAAATTAGGCGAAATAGGATCATGAAAAATACCTGGGGCCTCGACCTGGTCCAAGACACCCGTGGGTGTCTCGGCCCATTGGCCGAGACACTTCCCCCTCCCCCCCTTTTTTTTGCTTTATTCTTTCCTTATGTTTGTACTTTCATTTCCCTCTTAAACTCCCAAATTTCAAATAGAACTCTTTTCCACCTAAACTTCTTCTTCCTCCTCAAGTCCCCTCCCAAACCCAACTCCTCATAACCCAAACTTCTCCTCTCCAAGAACTCTAAAAGCCCTCAAACTTTTACACTTTAAAAGCCCCCACAAAATTTTTGAAATCCTCTCCTCTATTCTTGGTCGAAATTTGTCTCCTCTCAAAGCTAGGATTTTTTGCATCTTCAAGCTCAAGACTTGGATTTTGGAGTTGGGTTTTCAAACTCTCAATTTTGGTAAGCTTCTCTTCAAGAACTTTTTCTTTTCTTGCATTCTTAGTTAAGAATCCATAGGTTTTACAAGAAAGATTGAGACTTTATTCTTGTAATGATGATATGGCATGAATTTGTATGCAAAGGTCATAGATTTTTGCCCTCATGAGATGGGTTTTGTGAAAAAGATTGAATCTTGAATGTGGGTTTTGAAGATAGCCGAAATTTGGGGCGTTTTTGTGCAAAACTAAGGCTGAAATTTTGAGGGGCTTTTATGCAAAAGTGGACTAAAATTTTAAGGGGCATTTGTGCAAAAGTGGACTAAAATTTCATGCCCATTTGGCCAAAGTTTTGATGGGTGCTTTATGCAAAAAAGACCAACATTGTTGAGGGGTTTATTTGCAAAATGGCAACCAAACATTTTAGATAGGCTTATTTGCAAAAAGGCTAAAATTTTAGGGTTGAGATTTGTAGAATTTGGACTACATACCCATGACCAAAAGTTTGAGAGATGTATGTGCAAATTGGGCCGAAATTTGTAGAAGAGTTTATTTGCAAAATTGGCTAAAACTTGTAGAGGGGTTTATTTACAAAATTGGCTAAAATTATGAGATATTGAGGAAAATGGTTTTCTTTCCTCGATAATGGCCAAATTCGAACGTATTCGTGGATAAAATTTAAACTTGAATATGAGGGGTATTTTGGGTATTTCACCCAAAAGTTGATCATGAAGGTTTTAAATGTAATTTGAATCCATATTTTGCATGCATAAAACCCATAGGTTTAATTAGACTTCAACTGTAAAATCCTAGTTTGTTTATAAGATTTTAGTCAAAGTTCATAATTTCCCATTTAAATTTTGGGTTCTTAGATTTATGATTGTACCTGATCCGTTGACTTTCATTGCAGGTTAACCATGTCTCCGCGCCAACCACGATTTCATAGGAGTCGCTTATCTTCTCAGCATAGTGAGAGGGAGGCTCCCGTAGCATCTTCTTACGAGGGTGAGCTTTTATGCTTTCCGTATCCTCGTTTGACTCCTTCGCGGGTCACTCGGGAAGAACCGACGTCCTCCTTCACGGGGATCAAGGTTTCAGGGTGATTTGTGGTTCTATCATGCCCTCGTTTGGCCCCTTCGTGGGTCATTCGGGATGAACTGACGCCTTCCATTACGGGTATTAAGGTTTCAGGATGATTTGTGGTTTTGTCATGTCCTCGTTTGGCCCCTTCGCGGGTCATTCAGGAAGAATCAACGTCCTCTTTCGCGAGGATCGAGGTTTCAAAAGACATGTTTTGCTTGGCCAATTCACATCTTTCAGCATATTGGGGCGATTTCGTGTTGTATTACACTACATGGTTTGGGGAATATTACCACATGATGATGCATACCGCTCCTCCTGTGTAGAACACTCGAAATCATCTCGCCAATCACTCAATGAATGACCCTATCTCACTAGCTTGTGAGATAAATTCAATCATTGTATAATTCATGAATAATTTTCTGAATCTATATTTGTGTTGTTGTAGTTGAGTTCCCCACAGAAGGTTTTCCTCCTCATGCTACGACTGGTTGCAACCGGGAGACATTCACTATTAATGTTGACAGACAAGCTATTGGCCCAACCTCTCAGTTCAACGAGAGTCGTTCCGAGGGGGTGCGTTGATTGATATGAGATGGAGGTCGTCGTTCATTATGCTAGCTGATTACCGATGTTGCCTTTGTTAAAGATTCCATTTCTACCTATGCTCTAAAGAAGCCGGACTATTTATTCGGGGACCATGCTAAGGATCCTGCTAAGTTGATTCTTAGTGACGAACATTTGTTGAATGACGATGGTGGGAATCTTTTATATATTCCTTCTATTCCCCGTCAGCATTCTTTCGCTCATTTGGAGATGCAGGCTGTACGATGACAGATGTCCTGGAATCTTACCGATGACCATGACCGAGTTCATTGTAGCTTTATTTCCCATCTTAAAACCCTAGGTTTTGATGATTATAATTATATTCGTGGCCTTCGACCGGGAATTCTGGGACTTGATACAGCGCTACCGGACGAGGTTTCAGTAGTCGCCCATACTATGAGGAATCGTCTGGCTAGGCTTAGGAGGAGGTTACCCCGAAGGAATTCAGATGTTTCAGTTAGTCGTCCTCGCCGCCTAAGAAGTGGTGAACTTGTATGTGTTTCTATCAAAAGTTGCTTTCATTGTCATCAAACCTGTTAAATCATTTATCGATTACAAGTTCGAAGAAAACAAAGAAAAGTTGATCTTTTTATAAGATCTTCTTACAATAAAAAATAAGATTACAACTTTATCAAACAAAACACAGAGGATGTTTATCACCCGCTGCTTTGCGTGGGATCTTTGCGCTTCATCATTGTTAGATAAACTTCTTTAACTCAGATGATGTCGTTCATCATCTTCTCTTTGTCTTGAGCTACGCGGGGGAACCCATCAGTAATTTTGGACATCTACAGATTCCCCCTCCAAAGCGTTCCAGCCTCGTTTTTTTTATAGAAGAGTCTGGAATGCTTTGGATATGATAGGCCCAACATTCAGTCAGTATGACTGGACCAGTAATTGGTTTTAGCTTTTAGCTTCTTCAGTCTTCAATCTACTCGGTATTTTGTCGAATAGATGAAATTCTTTAAGTACTGTGTTTATCGTCTGACCGCTGTTGAAGTCTTGGACTGAGACTGGTGTGTAAGTTTCTGAACTTAGCTCATGTCATCGAGTTAACTTTGAACCG
>NC_033794.1:45661084-45756084 GCF_001876935.1 Asparagus officinalis | reverse complement strand
CTCCTCCAGATCCTCCTCCCCTCGCTTGTGTAGGAAGATTTCTTCACTGAAGAAGGTTCGTCAGTCTCTAGATTTGAAGACCCAGGGTGATGATTCTGGCCCACTCGTTGTTGATTCCTCTCACAACGCTCCTCCGGTATCCAAGGAAACCAGATTTGCTGCTTATGGCAACTCCTCCTCTAGTTAAGGAGTTGCCCGTTTAAGGCGCACCGATTCTTACGAAGAGGGCTCGTCAGAGGCAGTGCTAACGCCTCGCTCGTCAATTGACCAAAGCACTGGTACAGGTTGACGGACTCCACTATCAAGCAGATTTGGAATTTAGGTGGCGCTAAGTAACTAAGCCGCCGCCACAATAGCGAATCATTAATCCCTCCTCCAAACCAGCAATCAACATATGGGTTTATGTCAAAAGGACCCGTTCAACTCTTGAGGAGTATATCCATAAGCGCCATGCACTTCTAGCACATGCACGAATTCTTGTGTAGAAGGCACAAGATCTACATAAGGAAGAGGTAGCTAAATAACCACTGAAATCCAAACAAGTTTGGGTGCCAAAAGCCAAAAGATCTACATAAGGAAGAGGTAGCTAAATAACCACTGAAATCCAAACAAGTTTGGGTGCCAAAAGCCAAAACAGTAGCAAAATTAACTCAAAAAACCTCCAAAGTGCCCCAACCTGGGGCAAAACACAATGTGTGTTTCACACCTAAGGCGAAACACAATTTTTGTGTCGCACCTAGGGCGAAACACCAGCTATGTTTCGCACCTAGTGATAATTCGTCTAAGATCAAGAAAACAATGGCAGATTGCCTTGGTCCTATACATGAAGATTGGGGTAAAATTCTAGTGAAATAATGCTTGGGTCCGGTGAACGAATCCCAAGTGACTATTCAGACAGGGGGTCGTACGTGTCCTCCTAACAAGTCAAAGCCATCCCATATCGGGAAAACACTCGTAACCGCCCGCTTGGGGTTGTGTGTCTAGGTTTAGGAGCCCTTTAAGATTCCACACTCGCAAGAGGGTGGATCTAAATGTGCGACTCCTAAGAACATCAACAAGGCGTTACATCTCCAAAAGGAGACATGTCCGTTACATGACAACGTCATACCTAGGGAATCAAGTCAACAGCTGATAGGTTGCTCTGGACAAAACGCTAATGAGTTGTACTATCAGGCTAGGGGTACGAGGAAATCTCAAAAGAGAAGTATCGCGGAATCGGACTCTTATTGTCCGTGTGAAAAGTTAATCAGGGCAGTATTATCAGCATGTAGCTGCCCTAAGACTGCTCTACAGAGGGTCTCGGTATTCGAAAGGATCTCTACCAAAGCATCTAATTCCTAATCAAGGCGCTTCTGTAGAAGATCCCTCGGTCATGATGATGAACTTCTAGAAGTTAGCATTAACATAGCCGATATGGGAAAGTCAACACGACGTTCTAGTCCCGATCCCTCTCTAGGGGCATCCCAACGTCTTGCTTGGTTACGGTCAGGAACTATCAGACCTAGGCCGAATAGAGGACACTCCTTAGATGATGAAATATTAGATGCTTGCTTTGCGGTTGTCTCTAACAATACAATGTCTAGCATGGGACGATCTCGTGAAACGTTCATGGTCACTACCGAACAAATGACTAAACTACTTCCAAAAGCTTTGGTAAAGCAGAAAGAATAATTTAAGGCTGAGATGGAGCTAACCATACAATGAATGAGGGAAGTACACGACCAACAGATTCAAGCCTTATCAAATCAGATTGGTGAGTCTTGCCATCACAACAATGCCAATCAAGCAGGCATCGGCTCGGAAGTGGGAGAGAATGTCGATGTTGACCTCCCTCTTCAAGATAATAACACTGGGGGTGATCCTATCAAAAATAACAACACTAGGGGTGGTCTCGTTATTCCTCTCCAAAATCGCCTAAAAAAATACAGGTGAGGAGGAGAAGATGAAAGACCTCGAGAGCAAAATCAATGCCTTGACGAGCATTCAAGAGGTGAAAAAGACCGGTAAGTCCCTATCCAAGAGCATGAGAGTCAATCCTGTTCGACAGGAGAAGCTCACCCACTCAATACCTAATTTACTTCAAGTCCCACCTAGGCGTGATCTCTGGCAATGAACCTTTGGTGGTCTGGTTATTCATTAGCACCCTTCACGGGGTCACCTTCAATTGGTACCGTCGTCTCAAGCCATGTAGTATCAACATCTAGGACGGCATGGATAGCATATTCCTCAGCCACTTCTTCGATAACGATAATAAAGTGTCGATCGGAACTCTTCTAAATAAGAAGAAAAACGATGGGGAGACGATTAATAATTTCGTCAAACGCTTTCGCAACAAGGTGATGAACTACCAGGATTTGGTCACGGAGGAATTCATACTCCAGACCTGTCATAACAATCTTTCTCTGGACGTGTTAGAGGTCATGGGAGTTTTACCTTCAACCATGTGGAAAGATTTAAAACTACGCGGTGAATTGGCCGAACACTTTTTTTAAAAAAAGAAGGCTGAGAGAAGCCAATCGATGGTTAAGACACCTACAACTGATCCTAGATCCTAGCAGGAGTATTTTTTTGAAGATGAAGAACTTCCAGCCATCTTTGAGTACCTCCTTACCAACAACAAAATCAAACTGCCACTAGTTACAAATCAGGAGGAAGCAAATAAGACCTCAAATCTAAAGTACTGTGCGTATCATAGGAGGGTCCATCATCTAACCAAGACTTGTTTTACTCTGAAGAACAGCATTCAAGCCTTGGTTGATATCGGCGTCATAATGACAAAACAAGCCAAATGAGAACGATGAATACTCCAAAGAGTATACGAGTATAAACTGCTTCTCCATGACCTCCGATAGGTATACGAGGTTAAACTGCTCCCTGATTCTCTAACGGGTATACGAGTATAAATTGTTTCCCCAACCTCTAACGGGTACACAAGGTTAAAATGCTTCCCTTATTTCCAACAACGGGAAGTTCCTGAAGAATATTACTCGTAATATTCTTAAAGATAACCCGACAATATGACCGAATATAATAGGATTCAGGTTTGCCAAAGAGCTAGGGATAGAACACCTCAATGCATTCTAATTGAAAGTTCCTGAAGAATACTACACAGGTATTCTTAAGGATAACCCAAAACTAATTGATTATTCAAGATGAAAGCCAATCATCAGAATAATTTATTCTTAATCATGATAAAAATGATTAAGAACCTCCCACTGTGGCTATTTAATCATTTCCAAGATGATTAAAACTCTCCCGCTATGACTTTCGAAGCACTCTTTCGTTGAGATGAGATTCAACGATTGCATATAGTCAATCTTTCCTCACGAAACACCCAGAGTGTAATTGTGGAGTACTTAATGATTCACGCTCCTCCACGACAAAATCCCTCACTGAACAAATTAATTGACGAGGGGTTCACCAAAATTCTTCACGATTAATTCCATTTAAACTCCTACTGTGTCTAAACCTTTAACACTCCTACTGTTGAAGTCCTGACACGACATCCAAAATTTTAATATGCTGATCCATGGAGATTATCAAATTTCTTCGTGTTAAGTCCTAGCCACTTGACACAAAAAACCCCTATTAAGTTATTTATACAAGTCAACTCTCCCACTGTTATTTGTACCTCGACTCCCATTTGGTCAAACCTTTGAACAGTTAGGGACAAAGCCAAAGTCCCCTCTCGATTCCTTCTATGAATAAGAGGACAATTTCAAATTAGACGATTAAACCTTTGAATAGTTAGGGTCATCCCAAAACTCCTATTTGGTCAAACCTTTGAACAATTAGGGCCAAAGTAAAATTCCCCTCTCAATTCCTTCCATGAACGAGAGGTCCACTCTCAATTGGTCAAACCTTTAAATAGTTAGGACCAAAACTAGAATTTTCTTTCGATAAACGAGAGTCTTCCACCCATATCAGGCGATCAAATATTCCTACAGTTAGGGTCATTTCATAATTCCCGCTTGGTCAAATCTTTAAACAGTTAGGGCCGAAGTTGGAATTTCATCTCGATAAATGAGAAATCCACCATCAAATTGGGTAATCAAACCTTTTGATATTTAGGGTTATCTAAATCTTTTATATTCTGGGAGTGAAGATCCCACTCTTAGTTTTGCCTTTCAGATTCTTAGAGTGGAGATCCCACTTTGAGTTTCTTATGACGCAGGAGATAGAATATAAAATTCTTCCTCTCCGACACCGGGTTTGTCTTCACCCCAAGATAAGACATAATTTTTCAACACCAAAATCCATGCCTTACACGCATGAGGGATTTTATCTCGATCCCTAATTAGAGATAAGTCTGCATCTAACACATGTTGCCAGGTAGTCCGTTTTCGTGAAAACAACCAAGTCTACATATTTAACATCGTAGCAATAAAAATCCATGCCTTTCATGCATGAGGGATTTTATCGTCTAACACACGTTCCCGGTTAGTCTTTTACCATGAAAAAGACACCAGAATCCATGCCTTTGGGGACTTTATATCGATCCCTAATTAGAGATAAGTCTATGCCTAACACTCATTACCAGTTAGTGTTTTGCCGTGAAAAAGATACCAGAATCCATGCCTGGGGGATATTATATTGATCCCTAATAAGAGATAAGTCTACGCTTAACACGCGTTGCTGATTAGTCTTTTGTCGCGAAAAAGACACCAGAATCCATGTCTATACCTAACAAGCGTTGCTGGTTTGTCTTTTGCTGCGAAAAAGACACCAGAATCCATGCCTGGGGGACATTATCTCAATCCTTAATTAAAGACAAGTCTATACCTAAGACGCGTTGCTGGTTAGTCTTTTGCTGCAAAAAAGACACCAGAATCCATGCCTGGGGGACATTATCTTGATCCCTAATCAGAGATAAGTCTACTCCTAACACGCGTTGCCGGTTAGTCTTTTTCTGTTGTAGGGACAATAGCCTACGTATTCAACATCGTAGTAGGTTGTTATTAATAATACCAAAATCCATGCGTTAAATGCATGGTGGACTTTATTGTTAGACCCTAGAGGGGGGTGATTAGGGTCTTATGCTAATCTAATCTGATTTTATACCAATTAAAATTAATTAACAAGTTATCCTAGCAAGTATGAAATATAACAAGATATATGAGCTATGATAAGCAAAATGAACAATTAGATATATCCTATATGATAAAAATATATGCAAGGATATATAAACTAACACAAGAGAGAAATAAACATAAACAAGATAGTGGATGAAATAAGATGAGCGATGCACAATTGACGATATAAGATAAATGCAAAAGCAAATGCGCCAATGGCAAACTCAAACACACTCAAATGATCACGGAGTTCGGACCTTCCGTCCTACGTCTACGCTCCCCACTCCCGGGGAGAAATCCACTATCACGACCGGGTTTTCTACGCTCACCCGAATATCGTTTACACCTTACAGTGTCGGTTTTCAACGCTCACCGATCAACGTTTACTCATCACACTCGGTTTTCTAGTTCAGCGAAAACTTTACAATCTCGACACACTCGGTTTCTAGCTTACCGAAAACCTTACAACACTCACAATGTAACAAATATAAATTTGTTCTCTACAATAGATGAGAACACAATGAAAGCACAACTCAATGTTACAATCTCTCACAACCCTAATATACTATGTATGCAAATACAATAAGCTCAAGTGGGTGTGTGTAACAAAGAGATAAATCAAATCTAAACTCAATATAAAAACTAGCTTAATAGAAATGATAATTGACAAATAATTATAAATAAAACTAGAAATAGAGTTTAGAAAACTTCTCAATAGATCAAGAGATTGAGGAAGGATGGTTGGATGCTCAAGCACCAATAGGATCTCCTCAAGCTCTTGTGAAATTGATTCCACAAACCCAAAACACTCAATTGCTTAAAAGCTTCTTTAAACAAACTTAAATAACACTTAAACCCTTGTTAAAATCTTTTAAACCATTCTCTTGAGTTCCCTTAGAGCTGAGATCAAGGGGGTATTTATAGCCTCCCAAAACCTCAGCAAAAAATCCCAAACAAAAGACCAAAAAGCCTCAGCCAACATTAACAAGAAATAGCCGTTGGAAAGGATCTGACAGAGCGACGGTCGACCGCGAGCAATCAGAAACAGGAAAAAGGCTCTGGACAAGCGACGGTCGACCGCGACGGTTGACCCTGAAAGTCTCTGGACTACTTACGGTCGACCATCACGGTCGACCGTGAGCCAATAAAACACATACTAAGTTTCTGAACTCAGGGGCGGTCGACCGTGGCGGTCGACCGCAGACTAACACATAGCTGAAATGCAGATTTCTGAATTTAAAACCTTGTTTAAAAATATCAAACAAATTCAAAAAAATGTAAAACTTTGGGGAATTATTGTAGACATGATAATAAATATGCTACAATGACTGGGTTCCAAAAAGGACTTCCCAAATAAAAAAATATCATCATTTTACAAAATAGGCCAAAACATGAAAATGTAAACATGTGAATTTTGACATTTTGGCTAAAACATGTTTTGAAACTTTACAAAATGATTATGTAGACTTAATAAAATATGTATATGATTATTGTTAAGTCCAAAAACTAAGAATACAATATTTTCATAAATACAATAGAAAATGAAACCAAAAATATTTGTTTCATATCTAAGTAGATAAACCAAATCACAATAATAAATATGAAATATGTAATTTCATATTTATAAACATGAAAACCAAAACTTGCATTGTATATATATGTGACTACATATATATACAAGGAAACCAATAAAATATGTGTGTATATGATATTGAGCTTAGAGTATCTAACATACATAATATAAAACCTAAACTAAGTTACCCAAGCTAGATCTTGATCTTCAATAAGCTTGACTTGGTACACATGCAGATGAAGCTTAAACTTGATCTTTAACTTTGAATTGCAAGGGCTTCAACCCGACATTCCACCGACCTCATTTGGATATGATCGTTGAAGCTCTATTCCATCCATCTTCCAACTTATTGTTTGCCTAGAATAAATACGAAAACACAAACACTAGACAAACAACATTACAAGTAAATTGTTTGTTAAACATCATCAAAACAAGAAGGCCAACATTTATCTCGATCTCTAATTAGAGATAAGTCAGCATCTAACACATGCTTCTAGGTGGTACATTCCTGTGAAAATGATAAAGTATTTTTATTCAATATCATAGCACTAAGTCTAAAAGAGTTTATTCTTTTAGTATAATGTTACATGTGAAACGGACTTAGACAATTCACATACTAGCCCGACTCAAACAGTAGTCGGTAAAGGCTCATCAAATCCATTGATGGCTGAGGGTTTGCTAAAAATCCTATAATGAACATCTTGTGATAATGGTTTCCCTCTTCTAACTCGAAGAGCTTCTCTTGTTAAAGCTTGTACAACCTTCATCTTCAATCAGCTTTGATAGTCATTGACGCATCAGCTTCATCAGTTGGTCTCATGACTCGAACAACTAGGGTAGCTTCAGAGATAGTAGCTGTATCAGAATCTACAGCTGGTCCTACAATCAAATCTCGCAAGCCACACTTTGATGAGTATATGAGTATAACCTGAATCTCCTTGAACCTTTGACCAGTATATGAGGTTAAACTGATTCCAAAACTCTAATGAGTATATGAGTATAAACTGATCCTCCCCACTCTAATGCCTTAAGAGTGTTTGGACCCTAATTCCACTAGGAAAGAACCCTAGGGGGGGGTGAATAGGTTTTTGTGAATATAATCTGATTTAATGCTAATAAAAACTAATTAACAAATATTCTAGCAAATATTATATACTATAAAATATATGTAAGGATAAACAATATAAACAAGGGCAAAATAAACAATAAACAAACCTGAAAATAAATAGACTGGGTTTTCAACACTCACCCGAAAATGTTTACACCTCACACTCAGTTTTCTAGCTCACCAATAATTTGTTCTCTAGTATGGATGAGAATACAATAAAAGCTCAATCTCTAAGTCACAAACCCACAACCCTAAATTATACTGTGTATGCAAATACAATGAGCTCAATAGGTTGTGTGTGAACAAAGAGTACAATCAAAAGAAATCTAAACTCAAATAAATTCTAGCTTATGGAAATAAAAATTAAACAATATAAAAAGCTAGATAAGAGTTTAGAAAAGCTTCTCTAAAATGACAAGAGTAGGAGAGATGAATTGAAGCTCAAACACCAAGAATTGATCTCCACTTCCTCTTGTGAAAATATCTTCACAAATCAAGCTTTAAACAAACTAAACAAACTTTAAACAATTCATAAACACACTTAAACTCTTTTTAAAACTTCTCTTAGTGGTTGGAAATGTTAAATACAATGGGGGTATATATAGGGTGGAAGAAACCAGCCCAAGAAAACTCAAAAAAACCATAAAAACATTAAATAAACAAAAAACTAGAAATAGCTGTTACTGTGCAACGGTCAGATTTATAAGTCGACTTGGTGCAAGTCGACTTGATATAAAGTATAAGTCGACTCACAAGATGAAAATAACAAGCTAGAAAATGGATATAAGTCGACTTATAAAACACTATAAGTCAACTTGCCAAAAGCCGACTTGCCATGACTAATAAGTCGAATTGGCAGAGGAAAAATTAAACATTTCAGAAGAGAACATAAGTTGACTTGTCAGAGTTTATAAGTTGACTTAAAAACATGCAAAGGCACTGTTCATGCTGAAAAATCTAATTTTTAAAGTACCTTTAAAAATAGTAAATAAATTCTAAAAATTATAAAACTTTGAGAAATACTTATAAACATAATAATGAACATGTTACAAAAATATTTTTTCAAATTGCACTTTATATTTGTAAAATATCATTGTTTTGTAAAACTTGGTTAAATATGAAGACATGAAACACTTGTTTTTGTCATTTTGACTTAAATAATATTTTGAAACTTTATCAAATGATTTTATAGACTTAATAAAAGATGTAAAATAATATTGTTAAGTCTATAAACCAAAAACTCGATGTTATGCAAAAATTCAAACAACAAATATGATTTCATTAAATTTAAACTTGTTAAAGATGAAATCATATATATATGCATATACAAACATGAAACAAAAATGTATTTTCTAATTTTATTCAATTATTTATTATTTAAACTTGAAAACTATAAAACCAAAAATTTAGTTGAAAAAGAACAGCAATAGGGTATTTATACCCACGTGAAATCTCAGCCAAAACTCCCAAAACAAAAGACCAAAAACACCCCAGCAACGGTAACAAAAATAGCCGTTGGAAGCAGTCAGAACGAGCGACGGTCGACTGAAGAAATTAGCGGTCGACCGACAGAAACGATCGGTCGACCGACGGAAATTTCGGTCGACCGTTATCCAGGTCAAACACGAGAAAAACACCAGCTGACTTATCCGGTCGACCGGTGCGGTCGACCGAATGAAGCTCTCGGTCGACCGCGGCGGTCGACCATGGCGGTCGACCGCGCCCAGTGAACACGAGAACTCAGGTTCGGTCGACCGGTTCGGTCGCGGTGGCTCCGACCGAAGAAATAGGCGTTCGACGACAGAAACGACTCGGTCGACGACGTGAAAAATTCTCGGTCGACCCGTTATCCAGGCCAAAACACAGAGAACAACACCAGCTGACTTATCTTGGTCGACCGGTGCGTCGACCGAAGCGAAGCCTCATCGTTCGACCGCTGTGCGGTCGACCGACGAAACTCTCTGTCGATCCCCTAGTGACACGAGAACTCAGGTGTATCGTCGACGGTTGCTTGGATCCGCGTCGACCGAAAACTGAGCTACTCGGATAAACTGATTTTTTAATATTAAGAGAATTTTTGACTATTTGGGAAAATTCATTAAAAATAACCTAAATGAAGTCCAAAAGTTATGAAACTTTGGCTATAATGTTATTATAAACATGGAAAGAGCAGAACATGTTACAAAAAGAATTTTCAAATTGACCATCTTTCTATTTGTTGAAAAATCATCTCATTCTTGCCCAAAATACGTTCCAAACATAAAGTAACATTATGAGCATACTGAATTTTCGACGCTTTTGACATAAACCAACTTTGGTGAAACTTTGTGAATGTTTTATAGACTAGCCTAAGAATAATCATTTATAGTAAATCTGATTAAAGTTTGGACAACACTAAGAATTACAATATTTTCACAAAATACATACCGAAATGAAACCCTATGCAGTGAATATAATTGATGTATATAATATATTTGTGTTCATATCTACAGATAGAAGGAACCAAATCTACAATTATATATATATGAAAATTTTATGAAACATGTAATTTCATACTAATGAGACAATAATTAAACATGAAAACTAACTGTTGATGTGTGAATAATATATATGTGTAGCTACATATATTATACAGAGAAACCATAAAATGGAGTGTGTATAGAAATTGAGACTCGGAATAGAGCTACTTAACGACACATAATATAAATCCAATACTACAGATTGATTACACCAAGCAATCGTTTGTGAGCAATCTTCCAATTTAAGCTTGACTTACACATTGCGGAGAAGCCCTTGAACTGATCTTTACACTTGACATTGCCAAAGCTTCACCGACATTTTGGTCTCGGCTAAGTTCCACTCAACCTTTGGATAGTGCGACCATCGTTCGAGAGGCTCTCTACTTAATCCTACATCATCCCTCCAACACCTTGCTTTGGCCTAGAATAAATTACGAAAAATACAAATACCTAGACAAACAATATTAGAAGTAAATTGCTTTTTTAAAATTATTTTGTAAATGGGAAACTCTCTTCAAATCAAAACAAAACTTGGTCAAATGACCAAATCTACCACAATGATCACACTTAAACTTTTGTGGTCTTTTAAAATCATTTGGCAAAAGTGAGGTCTTTTTCAAATCATAGCAAAATTTTGCCAAATGGCCAAAACGTCCACAAAGATCACATTTGAACACATTAGCATGTTTATGATGTGCATGATAAGCATATGCATGTGTATGTGATGAAGAAGCTACATGAGATGCACAAGAAAGATTAATATTCTTATGTTTTTGTGCATCATAGCAAAATTTAGCTAGATGGCCTTTACGGCCGCAAATTGAACACTTATAAACTTTGCTATATATGTGTGCATAGTGTATGGGTGATTTACTAGATTTAGCATACTTGTCCATAAGTTTCTTATGGTTATGAATGCATATTTTTAAAGTTGAATCTAAAGATGAAATACTATTTTTCATAAGATTCAAATCTTCATTTTTAGGCACATATGCATTTTTAGAAGTAGAACATAAATAATTATTTATAAAAGAAGCAGTATTATTTTTTATGTTCTCTACTTATAACATGGCATTATCTTTTTCATTAGTTAAACTAGCAACATTTGAAGTTAAAGACACATGATCCAATTTTAATTTTTCATTGTTTTTAAGCATGATATTTTCTTTTGCAATGACATCCAATTTTGACACTAGCTCCTCATGATTGGATTCTAAAT
Organism: Asparagus officinalis; assembly: GCF_001876935.1. Taxonomy (NCBI): domain Eukaryota; kingdom Viridiplantae; phylum Streptophyta; class Magnoliopsida; order Asparagales; family Asparagaceae; genus Asparagus; species Asparagus officinalis. Next base: position 45,744,593 of record NC_033794.1, on the reverse strand, counting down.
TATCATGCTTGCTTTTTAAGTCAATAAAATCTTTATGCAATTTGTTATAGGCATGCAATAATTTTTCACTAGCACAAGCAAGTTCATCCCTAGATAAATCATTAATGGATTCGAACGCGCAAACCTCACTAGGGCTATCGCCTAGTGGCCGTGTGCATGATGAAGCTCCACATGAACTTAAAGCCGGATCCGCCAAAGCTTGTTGGATCGCCTCCAAGTCCCCTTGATGTGCTTCAATAAATTTCCATAAGGTATAAGCAATATCAAAATGAACAAACTTGTTAGACATAGATGAATTAAAGGCAATTAGCAAATATTCTAACAAAATATTGTTCATTATAAACATACGATGATCATTCTTATTCCACTTGGATTTCTCCAAAGTGGGCACAATATAAGTATCATCTATAATTTCCCATAAATCAAAGTGTTTAGATTGAACAAAAAGTTTAAATCTACCACACCATTAGGCATAGGGGAAATTATCTAATATAGGAGCAATATTGATGTCATAACCTAAACCATGCATATCCATAATATAAAAGGCAAGAAAGATACAATTAAAGCTCAAAATTAGATTAGCACAATAAGCTAACTTGGATCTTTAACTCAAGGCGATTAGACCTTAAATCAAAGAGCACCAAGCTCTGATACCAATTGTTAGACCCTAGAGGGGGGGTGATTAGGGTCTTATGCTAATCTAATCCGATTAAATGCCAATTAAAATTAATTAACAAGTTATCCTAGCAAGTATGAAATACCACAAGAATTATGAGCTAGGATAAGCAATGTAAACAATGAGATATATCCTATATGATGAAATATATATGCAAGGATATATAAACTAATACAAGGGTGATATAATCAAACTACAAATGTGAAAGTGTGCAAATAAACAATGCAAACACATAATATGATCACGGAGTTCGGACCTTTCGTCCTACGTCTCCGCTCCCCACTCCCGGGGAGAAATCCACTATCACAATCCGGTTTGGAAGCCGGAACTTCTACACACTCGGTTTTCTAGCTAACCGAAAACTCTACAACTCACACTCTTGCAAACCCACTCTACACCCTCACAAGTGTTGGACCTAGCCGTATCTCCCTCAAGTGCTCGGTTACAACCTCTCCCTAGGCACGTCAACCGACGCCACTCCTCTTGGGACGATCCCCGACTCTCACCACACACTCCTCCCTCGGTGTACAAGTGTATTACAAAGTGAATCTCTTAATAAGCACAATATAACAAGTGATTGTTCTCAACTACGGATGAGAACTCAATTAAGCACAACTCAAAGTTACAATCTCTCACCACCCAACTATACTATGTATGAAAGATACAATAAGCTCAAAGTGGGTGTGTGTAACAATGAGTAAAATAAAATCTAACTCAAATAGAAAACTAGCAATAGTAAGAATATGAAAATCAATAACGAAATTGCTAGAGAAAAGAGTTAGAAAACTTCTCTAAGAACACAAAGAAGAGGATGAGGGGATTGAGAATGAATCCCTCAATCTGCAGTGAAAACTTCCTCCTTTGTAAACAGAAACCCAATCTTTTAAACAAACAGTAAAACCCTAAACCCTTGTTTAAAAACTTTGTTTAAAACTCTTCTTAAATCGCCTGAAAAGAGATCAGCAATTGGGTATTTATACACTCTCAAAACTCAGCCAAAACTCCCAAAACAAAAGACCAAAAACACCCCAGCAACGGTAACAAAAATAGCCGTTGGAAGCAGTCAGAACGAGCGGTGGTCGACCGAAGAAATTAGCGGTCGACCGACAGAAACGATCGGTCGACCGACGAAAATTTCGGCCGACCGTTATCCAGGTCAAACACGAGAAAAACACCAGCTGACTTATCTGGTCGACCGGTGCGGTCGACCGAAGGAAGCTCTCGGTCGACCGCGGCGGTCGACCGACGAACTCTCTGGCGCCCAGTGAACACGAGAACTCAGGTTCGGTCGACCGGTTCGGTCGACCGAAAACTGACATACTCAAAACTTGATTTTAAAAGAGAATTTTTGACTTTTGGAAAATTATTAAAAATAATAAATGAAGTCCAAAATTTATGAAACTTTGGGAAATGTATATAAACATGAAAACAAACATGTTACAAAAAGAATTTTCCAAATTGCATTTTCTATTTGTGAAAAATCATCATTTTGCAAAATAGTCCAAAACATAAAAATATGAGATACTTGAATTTTGATGTTTTGACATAAACCAACTTTTGAAACTTTGTGAAATGTTTTATAGACTTAGTAAAACATGTATAAACTGATATTAAAGTTTACAAACTAAGAATACAATATTTTCACAAATACAATAGAAAATGAAACCTATGAGTATGTATATGAAAATATATTTGTTTCATATCTAAGTAGATAAACCAAATCACAATAATAAATGTGAAACATGTAATTTCATATTTATAAACATGAAAACTAAAACTTGTGTTGTATATATATGTGACTACATATATATACAAGGAAACCAATAAAATGTGTGTGTATAGATAATTGAGCTTAGAGTACTTAACACACATAATATAAATCCTAAACTACATTACCCAAGCAATCTTGATCTTCAATTAAGCTTGACTTGGTACACATTGCGGATGAAGCTTGAACTTGATCTTTAACTTGAATTGCAAAGCTTCACCGACATTTCGCCAACCTCCTTTGGATATGATCGTTGAAGCTCTATTCCATCCATCCTCCAACACCTTGTTTGCCTAGAATAAATACGAAAATACAAATACTAGACAAACAATATTAGAAGTAAATTGTTTGTTAAACATCATCAAAATAAGAAGGCCAACAGAAGAAACCAGCCCAAGAAAACCCCAAAAAACCATAAAAACATTAAATTAACAAAAAACTGGAAATAGCTGTTACTGTGCAACGGTCAGATTTATAAGTCGACTTATAAGTCGACTTGGTGCAAGTTGACTTGATATAAAGTATAAGTCGACTCACAAGATGAAAATAACAAGCTAGAAAATGGATATAAGTCGACTTATAAAACACTATATGTCGACTTGCCAAAAGTCAACTTGCCATGACAGATAAGTCGAATTGGCAGAGGAAAAATTAAACATTTCAGAAGAGAACATAAGTCGACTTAAAAGCATGCAAAGGCACTGTTCATGCTGAAAAATCTAATTTTTAAAGTGCCTTTAAAAATAGTAAATAAATTCTAAAAATTATAAAACTTTGAGAAATATTTATAAACATAATAATGAACATGTTACAAAAATATTTTTTCAAATTGCACTTTATATTTGTAAAATATCATTGTTTTGTAAAACTTGTTAAGTATTAAGACATGAAACATTTGTTTTTGTCATTTTGACTTAAATAATATTTTGAAATTTTATCAAATGATTTTATAGACTTAATAAAAGATGTAAACTAATATTGTTAAGTCTATAAACCAAAAACTTGATGTTATGCAAAAATTCAAACAACAAATATGATTTCATTAAATTTAAACTTGTTAAAGATGAAATCATTATATATATATATATATAAAACAAAACATGTATGTGTGTATGTGATTGAGCTTAAAGTATTGAACACACATAATACAAAACCTAAGCTAAATTAACCAAGCTATCTTGATCCTCAATGAGCTCTACTTGGTAAACTTACGGATGAAGCTTGAACTTGGATCTTTACTTGAATTGCATTGATTCACTCCGATATTCTGCTAACCTCCATTGGATATGATCATTATGGCGCAATTCCATCCAACATCCAATATATTGTTTGCCTAGAATAAAAAAAAACAAGCACTAGACAAACAATATTACTTGTAAATTGTTTGTTAAAATATCATCAAAACAAAAAGGCCAACAATCTCCCCCTTTTTGATGATGATAAATGTTTGGGGAGAAAGTCGATTTTTCATTGCTGTGTTCATTACAACTTTAAACGTTACAATGAAAACAAAAGTTATTCTTTTTATAAGATCTTTACACAATGAAAACAAAAAAAGTACAACTCTTGTCAAATAGCGCAACGGGTGTTTATCGCCTGCTGCTTACGTCATATCTTGGCCTATGACGGGGACGTTAGTATCCGTAAACCACCAAACAATCAGATCAGATCTGGAGCTTCATTGATTCATGAAGGAATCAGAAAGCCGAAGCAATTATCTTGGCAACAGTGAGATAATCACTCTTCTCAAGATCATCGCAACGGGGCAATCTCAAGGCAAAGGACTGGGAAGTGTAGATCTGACGAGCTCCTCTTATTTATGTCGATGAACTCGATCCGATCTCCTTTTCCCTTCTAAAATTCGTGCTCCTTCAGTCTTCAGTTTAGTAGGGCTTCGCCAACACTAGAGAAGTCCAGATCTAAAACAATAAAGGCCCTGGGGCTGTACTTATAGGATTCGGGAGCTCTGTTTTTGGATAAGAATGATCGATTCACACTTATCTTCAGTTGTAACCACTTAACCATGTTCATGGATAGGTTCAGCTCAGTTAGAACAAATCCAGGGGGTTAACGTTGAGAAACGGCTCAAAACAGCCAAAAACAGCATTCTGGGGTCTAGGACACCCGTAGGTGTCTCAGCCAATCTTTGGCTGAGACACCATTTGGTGTCTCGGCCAAGCGTTGGCCAAGACACCACTTGGTGTCTTGGCCAAACTTTGGCCTGAACTTGATTTACACGTTCCGTCCGTTTCCGCCGTATCTTCATTGTCCGAACTCGAAATTACTTGGTTCAAGATGCGTTGGAAAACTAATGAGGAGACCTATAAGCTCTCATGGTTATATCACATGTGAGGTAGATGGGACACGAGGGGTTCTTCATCTTTTTTAAGCGATGTGCAGCTCCTGGTCCATTTGTGTTTCCGTTGTTCTAAAATTCCGTTGCTTCGCATGGTCCGTCGACTAACTTCATATGTTTGTCATTATGAAATAAGCTTCTATGACTCGAACATCAATGTTAATTATCTTCTCTCCATCTTGAGCTACGTGTGGGGACCTATAGGTAATTTTTGACGCGTACAGATATCCCTTCCAAAGTGTTTCAGTCTTGTTTCTTTTATAGATGATCCTGAAATACTTTGGATATGATCGGTCCAACCTTTAGTCAGTGTAAAAGGATATGTAGTTAGCTTTGATTCTTGACTCCTACGATTTTTAGTCTATTCGATATTTTGACGAATAGCTAAAGTTCTCCCGGCTCTGCGTTTATTGCCTGGCCGTCGTCGAAGTCTTGAATAAAAACTGGTTAGTTTATTTTGGCTTGTTTTATCGAGTTAACTTAGAACTACCTATCACCATTACAACGTGTTGACCAACGTTGACTTTAGGGTTTCAGATCGCTTGGCATTGACTTTTTATCGAAACACGTTGACTGGCGTTGACCTAGGGTTACGCGTTGACCAGCGCTGACCTTAGGGTTTTCGATCGCCTGACGTTGACTTTTATCATAACGCATTGACTGACGTTGACCTAGGGTTACACGTTGACTGGCTTTGACCTTAGGTTTTCGGATCGCCTGACGTTGACTTTCATCGCAACGTGTTGACTGGCATTGACCTAGGGTTACGCGTTGACCGACATTAACCTTAGGGTTTTGGATTGCCCGATATTGACTTTTCATCACTACGCGTTGAGTGGCGTTGACCTACGGTTACGCATTGATCAACATTGACCTTAGGGTTTCAGATCGCCTGGCGTTGACTTTTCATCGCAACGTGTTGAGTAGCATTGACCTAGGGTTACACGTTGACCGGAGTTGACCTTAGGGTTTTGGATCTCCTAGCGTTGACTTTTCATCACAACGCGTTGACTGGCATTGACCTAGGGTTACGCATTGACCAGCATTGACCTTAGGGTTTCGGATTGCCTACCGTTGACTTCTCATCGCAACGCGTTGACTGGTATTGACCTAGGGTTAGGCATTGACCGACGTTGACCTTAGGGTTTCGGATCGCCCGGCATTGACTTTTCGTCACAACGCGTTGAGTGGCATTGACCTAGGGTTACACGTTGACCAGCATTGACCTTAGGATTTCGGATTGCCTGGCGTTGACTTTTCATCATAACACGTTGACTGGCCTTGACCTAGGGTTAGGCGTTGACCATAGGGTTTCAGATCACCCAGCATTGACTTGTCTTAGCAAAGCGTTGAGTGGTGTTGACCTAGGGTTATACGTTGACCGGTGTTAACCTTAAGGTTTTGGATCACGTGGCATTGACTTTTCATCACAACGCATTAACTGGCGTTGACCTAGGGTTACCCGTTAACCGGTGTTGACATTATGATTTCGGATCGCCGTGTGTTGACTTTTCATCGTAACATGATGATTAACATTGACCCAGGGTTACACGTTGACTGGCATTGACCTTAGGGTTTCAGATCGCCCGGCGTTGACTTTTCATTATAACGCGTTGGGTGGCATTAATCTAGGGTTACGCGTTGATCGGTGTTAACCTTAAGGTTTCGGATCACCTGGTGTTGACTTTTCATCACAACGTGTTGACTGGCATTGGCCTAGGGTTATGCGTTGATCGTTGTTGACCTTAGGGTTTTAGATTGTTCGGCGGTGTTTTGTGTTGATTTTCATCAGTATAACCAATCACCGTCGAAATTAGGCGAAATAGGATCATGAAAAATACCTGGGGCCTCGACCTGGTCCAAGACACCCGTGGGTGTCTCGGCCCATTGGCCGAGACACTTCCCCCTCCCCCCCTTTTTTTGCTTTATTGTTTCCTTATGTTTGTACTTTCATTTCCCTCTTAAACTCCCAAATTTCAAATAGAACTCTTTTCCACCTAAACTTCTTCTTCCTCCTCAAGTCCCCTCCCAAACTCAACTCCTCATAACCCAAACTTCTCCTCTCCAAGAACTCTAAAAGCCCTCAAACTTTTGCACTTTAAAAGCCCCCACAAAATTTTTGAAATCCTCTCCTCTATTCTTGGTCGAAATTTGTCTCCTCTCAAAGCTAGGGTTTTTTTGCATCTTCAAGCTCAAGACTTGGATTTTGGAGTTGGGTTTTCAAACTCTCAATTTGGGTAAGCTTCTCTTCAAGAACTTTTTCTTTTCTTGCATTCTTAGTTAAGAATCCATAGGTTTTACAAGAAAGATTGAGACTTTATTCTTGTAATGATGATATGCCATGAATTTGTATGCAAAGGTCATAGATTTTTGCCCTCATGAGATGGGTTTTGTGAAAAAGATTGAATCTTGAATGTGGGTTTTGAAGATAGCCGAAATTTAGGGTGTTTTTGTGCAAAACTAAGGCTGAAATTTTGAGGGGATTTTATGCAAAAGTGGACTGAAATTTGGAGGGGCTTTTTGTGCAAAAGTGGACTAAAATTTCATGCCCTTGGCCAAAATTTTGATGGGTGCTTTATGCAAAAAAGACCAACATTGTTGAGGGGTTTATTTGCAAAGTGGCAACCGAACATTGTAGATAGGCTTATTTGCAAAAAGGCTAAAATTTTAGGGTTGAGATTTGTAGAATTTGGACTACATACCCATGACCAAAAGTTTGAGAGATGTATGGGCAAATTGGGCCGAAATTTGTAGAAGGGTTTATTTGCAAAATTGGCTAAAAATTGTAGAGGGGTTTATTTACAAAATTGGCTAAAATTATGAGATATTTAAGAAAATGGTTTTCTTTCCTCGATCATGGCCAAATTCGAACGTATTCGTGGATAAAATTTAAACTTGAATATGAGGGGTATTTTGGGTATTTCACCCAAAAGTTGATCATGAAGGTTTTAAATGTAATTTGAATCCATTGTTTGCATGCATAAAACCCATAGGTTTAATTAGACTTCAACTGTAAAATCCTATTTTGTTTATAAGATTTTAGTCAAAGTTTATAATTTCCCTTTTAAATTTCGGGTTCTTAGATTTATGATTGTACCTGATCCGTTGACTTTCGTTGCAGGTTAACCATGTCTCCGCGCCAACCACGATTTCATAGGATTCGCTCATCTTCTCAGCATAGTGAGAGGGAGGCTCCCGTAGCGTCTTCTTACGAGGGTGAGCTTTTATGCTTTTCGTATCCTCGTTTGACTCCTTCGCGGGTCACTCGGGAAGAACCGACGTCCTCCTTCACGGGCTTTACAACCAATGCTCGCATATAAATATGACCTATAGATCCTATCGTTCACTAACCTCAAATCTCACTCCTATAACCTGCTATCCAATAGGCCAATAACAGTCAACTACAATGGATAACAGTTCTGAAACTTTGAGGTAAGCTTCATGTCCTCTGCTATGAGTTGTTTTTTCATGCATCTTCTAAAATTTTCATCTCAGTTTTTGCACATGATGTGTTCCACCAGTTCATAAATCTTTTATTGATACATGATGTATTCATAACTCATGTGAATCTTAATTTTCAAAGAGCATTCAGGGCCCTTTGACGCAATAGGATGGCAGAGGCTAACCAAACCAACAGTCTAACCAGACCAGCAGTCAAACAATAAGATGGCAGAGGCTAGTGTAAAACAAAGAAGAGTATCAATAACATCAAATATAAATACCTACATAAATGAAGGAACCAACATCCTCATTTTCTCTTTTTGATGCCAAGGGTAATTTTCCAGATTTTTTTTTCACAGAAAAAAATAAAAAAGAAGATAACAAAATATGATGTGAACTAATTTATGAAATAATGTCTTGGATGGCAAATACAGTACTTTAATTGAAAGTTATATAGATGTACCTGATGATTTCCATCTAATTTATGGACCACAGTCTCCAAATGTTGTATTCTATTTCGGAATTCAGAATTTTCCTCTTTTAGCTGGAGCACATGTTTGTCTCTGGCTTGTAAGAAAGATACTTTGCTTATAGTAACTCCTCTTCCCATTCCTCTTAATCGCCCATCTGGCTTGTAAGAAAGATACTTTGCTTATAGTAACTCCTCTTCCCATTCCTCTTAATCGCCCAGGTTTATCTTTTCCTAATACTTTAGAAAGAGCATCTTCTCTCACATTAGTTGATGAGGATGAAGGTGTAGCAGTTTCAATTTTTTTAAGATTATCCTGAAAGATACAACATATATATGTATTACATTATATATACATGTTCTTCCAGGCAAAGTAATATATATTCACTCATATGCAAAATTAGTGTCCTTACAATTGTTTCACCAACTACTGAATTCACCGGTGTACCATCTTTTTTTGTGTGAGCTTTGATCCAAGCTTTAACCCTTGACACACTAGATGGGTCTGCACTATTTCTTTTCTACAATGATACATGTTTAAAAAAAGAAAAACTAATGACATACTCATAACTTTGCATTAAGAAAACATATATTAATGTATAATGTATTACCATATCAGCTGTTAATCGAACCATTCCCTTGCGACTGCAAGTGTGTGGGACTTGTCTGTGCCTTAATGCCTTGAACTTTTCACTTTTGACTTGGAGACATTGGTCCTTTATCATAATAACATCTCTTAATATAAGCTAGTGATTAATTATCTCAGAAAAACATACCTTAAACTCTGGGCTTGTTTTTGTCTTGATAAATTTCTTCCAAATTGCTAAAGATGGTATGTTGTCTGGTTTGAGCTGAAGTCTTTGTTCCTTCTTCTTTGTTGCTCGTATTTGAGCAACTAGTCTTGATTTTGAGGCCCGCCAAAGACATCCCATCGAATGAAATATGACATTCTTTTGCCATTCTTCTTCTAATATGAATCTTGCCTGCATTTTATATGCATGAAAGTATTATTAGCTGAAGAACTATATTGAAGGAGATTTTCATATGTTAGATAGCTTATGTAAAATGATAGTAAATTATTACCTGAACTTCTTCCCATAATATAACTTTCAGACCATCATCAAGGTTCCTCCAATCATCAAGTGTTACAGGTACATGCTCTCGTACAAGAGGGCCCAAAAACGATGACAAGTGTACTGATCCGGGTCCATATGGTTCACCAGAATCAATAAATTGAATCTGAATTCGGTTCGCAGGGTCCCTAGCAAGATTTTTCTTTTTTGTTGGACCCATTTTCTTTTTTATGCCTCTTGCAGCTTTAATTGTATCTTGTGTTGGTGCATCTTCAGCTGTATCATCTTCTTGGACCATATCTTCTTCAGGAATATGAATATTTGGAACTGGTCCATCTTGGGGAGCTTCTTGATTGACTTGCGTAAGGCCTTCCATGGCATTCACATCCCTCGCATAATTATCCACCTAGAAGAAGTAGGTACTCCAATTAAACTATCATTAATTAAGCTTTCATGAATTCTGAAATTAAGCTCTACAAAAAATACCTTATCGGTTTATCGAGTGCCTGCATGCAAACATATCATCATCGCATGATAGTGCATTCCAATACATTTTGTCTTCTTTTTTCTAAGTAGTATATACCATTGAACATTACAAATTATACATATTGACAGCTTAGTGAGGATGGTCCTGGTGAGGAACCTAGTGGAGACGAGATGCTTTCTAGCTTCAATGAATGGATTCTACCTGCTAAAGAACTTGATGGAATGTGGGAAATGTTTTCATTTAGCAAAATTAGTTTATTAAATCCCCTAAAAACTGTAGGACTCATGATATCTAATAATTTTAATTATCTTTGCAGCTTAATTTATGAAACCGGCCTCAAACACAACATCTCCAATTTAGCTTTCTTCAACCTCCACTTTTTTAATAATGAGCTTACAGCTTACCTATATTTGAAATCATCATTCTGATATGACTGTTAGATCCAAAAGCTAAAACTGATGAAATTATACTTGTTGGCATGTCTTGTTTTCCCAAGAAAAAACAAGAAAAATAAACAGTTCTTCCTTTTACGCTGAAAAATAGAACAAATATAGAAAACTAAAATTATAAAAAGCAGAAAAGGATAATATAGGCATATGATCATGTGATAACTATACCATAATACTGTTCTTCCTTTTACGCTGACCTGTCTTTGTAGTCTCACCAACCATCCTCGTTTATCTGTATTAGAAAAAATAAAGGTAAATACACATTTAAAGCGTGAACAACACCAAAATCATTATAAAGTAGCAGCCAATAAGACAAGATAAATCAAACACTTTAAAGTATGATCAACAATCAACCTCCTTACCAACTAGTTCCAATCACACAAGTAGTCCCTCACAGTCTACCCTGACATAACTCTCTGTCTCATAATCATCAATATCCATTTCAATTTCCTATGGCAAAAAAGATGCATCTGCATTCTCATCATCTGTCTCCAACTCATGGTAACCTCTTGGTGGTCCCTTCATTACTACATACCAATTAGACGAATCATCTTCTCTTGAATAAAAAACCTGTTTTGCTTGAGATGCTAGGATATATGGATCTCTTGCAAATGATACTTGACTCTGCTGTAAGTTTACAAGTGTGAATCCATCTTCTTCCTTAACACCATTTCCTTTATTGGCCCAATGACACTTAAACAATGGAACATAAAATAGATGGTAGTCTAGTAAAATGATATCTGTCAATATTCCATAATATGAAACCAGATCAGCCACTTGTGCAGTATCTTTTGCACTTGCTCTACACTTGGTTATTGCATTATAAGTCACCCCACTATTTTGTGTTTCCCTGTCAACATCCTTTGTGTGAAACCGTAGCCCATTGATAATGTATCCCTTACATGATAGTGCACTCTTTTTAGGACCATATGCCAACCATCTTAATGTCTTTGAATGATCATTCGAGTCAATAGGAATCTTTAAAATATTAATATAAGCGTTAAATGGTGTACCTCAGCTAAGTAATAAATACAAGAACAGATTTGAGATGATTAATTTTAAATAACCTTATTTTTTGTCCATTCTGCAATTTTCTCAGTATGCCGCTTCCAAAGTAAGGTCTGATTTTCCAAATGCATACTAATAGAACACAAGAACACAAGACCATATGAATTATAAAATAAAACTAATAAATAGAAAAGCAAACTAAATAAGTACATAAAAATAGCAATGTACTTACTCTAAAAATGGATCCATTATTGTTGTGTTCAGTAATACTAAACGATGTGCAATATCTTTCTCTTTATCGGTAAGTGTGATTGAAGTAGTCTTAGATATAAGACGACCTTAAAAATGACATCATTTTCAAATTCTCCATTGCGAACTTCTTTTTCCTTCACATGTATTGACTGTTTTAGAAACTCGCTACAAAAGCCGATGCACTTTTCAGCTAGGTATGTCTCTGCAATACACCCCTCAGGTCTTGCAGGATTTCGGACACATTTTTTTAGTGTCTTCATGTACCTGAATAAAAGAATTTAATCTTGTCCATGATCAAATTAAAATTTCATAATGGATTTTAGCATGAAAAAGAATAATAAAAAAAATCTAACCTCTCAAAAGGATACATCCAACGAAAATGAACCGGACCACACAAGCGTGCCTCTCTTGCTAGATGAACTGGTAAATGTACCATGATATCAAAAAATGACGGCGGGAAAAAGCGTTCCAGTTGACACAAAGTTTCAATGACGGCGGGAAAAAGCGTTCCAGTTGACACAAAGTTTCAATGATCTCATTCTCAAGGTCCAGCAACTTTTATCTATCAATAGCACGCTGGCATAATCTATTAAAAAATCTAGATAATCGAATTATCACTTTTCTAGGCTCTTTCGGTAACAATCCTCTTATAGCAATAGCCAACAATTGCTGCATTAGGACATGATAATCATGAGATTTAAGCCCCATAATCTTACAATCCTCCAATGTTATGCAGTTCCCGATATTTGAGCAATAACCATCAGGCCCTTTGAAGTCATATATCCTCTTGCAAAATCTTTTCTTTTCAGACCTTGAAAATGTATGTGGTGCTGGTGGAAGGTACAATCTGCTTCCCCGCTGTTCTGGATGCAAGTCTTTCCTAATTCCAATATCTTCCAAGTCCTTACGAGCATTTATCCCATCTTTTGATTTCCCACTATGCAACATAGTGCTTATTATGCTCTCACAAATGTTTTTCTCTATGTGCATCACGTCTAAATTATGACGTAATAGAAGTTCCTGTAAATAAAAAATAAAGAAATACATTAAGCAATTATAAAGCTAAAACAAACTATATAAAAAATATGAAATAAAAGAAAAACAGAACACTAACTTTCCAGTACGGTAAAGAAAAAAAGATAGATCTTTTCTTCCACCTAGTAAGCTCATTCTGATTATCAATGTTACTTGTGTCATCCTCATCCTCATCATCAACACCATCATTCTTATTATTATTCCTTTTTCTTTTTTTGTCTCCACCTTTTCCAAAATCATTTGGAAAATCATTTAGAACAGCAGAAATATTGTGACCTGTTAGGGCTCTGGGCTTGCTGCCATGCTCTACACTATTATCAAACCACGATTTCTTTCTTCGGTATGGATGTGAGGGTTTCAGAAATTTCCTGTGACCTATGTATGAAAACTTCTTGCTGAAGCGTAACCATCTATGATGTGTATTTTTCCCACATATAGGGCATGCTTTTCTTCCTTTTGTAGAACAGTCAGCAAGATTTCCATATGCTGGAAAGTCATTTATAGTCCACATCAACAGAGTCTTCAAATTGATAGTTGATTTGCTAAATGCATCATAAGCCTCAACCCCATTCTCCCACAACAATTGCAAATCATCTACAAGTGGTTGCAAATAGATATCTATGTCGTTTCCCGGTTGCTTTGGACCAGGAATCAGCAATGTTAACATAATATTATCTTTCTTCATGCACAACATAGGAGGCACATTATAATTCACAAGCATTACCGGCCAACAACTATATTTAGAGCTTAAGATGGAGAACGGGTTGAAACCATCAGTAGCAAGTCCAAGTCTGAGATTGCGTGGATCAGCTGCAAATGAGGGCCATTTATCATTAACCAGGTGCCAAGCTAAAGAATCAACAGGGTGACGCATTTTCCCGTCTGTGCTTTTGTTATCAAAATGCCATCTCAAATCTTTAGCTATTTGTGAAGAGCTGAACATCCTTTTAAATCTAGGAATAATAGGAAAATATCTCAAAACCTTAACTGGAACGCCTTTTCTGATTTCTTTACTACGCTTATTTATCTTCCATCTTGAAGCACCACATATTGGACAGTAGTCCAGTTCCTCATACTTCTTTCTAAAGAGACATCAATCATTCACACAAGCGTGAATCTTTTCATACCCCATGTCAAATATCTTGAGGAAGCTTTTAATCGAGGCAACTGAATCTAGCAAAACATTGTCCTTTGGCAACATACGTTTAATGATACCTAACAACTCATTGAAATGTTTACTTGATAATCCACTCTTGCCTTTGAGTCCATACAAATCTACAATGGCTGACAACTTTGTGTAACTTTCGCAGCCTGGATACAAAGGAGTTTGTGCTTCTTCTAGTCTCCTTATGAACTCGTCACCATGTCCATGTTCAGAAGGTTCATTAATAGGTATAGGCTGAACAAGTTCTTCATCTATAAAGTAGGCAGCTTGGAATAAGTTATATGTCTCGTCCTTAGTGGCTTCATAATCAAGCTTCTCACCACTTTCTTGTTTCTCTCCATGCTTATTCCAATGTGATTTCATTCGGTACGAAAGATCCATCCCCTTTGTAACCAAGTGTTCAAAAATTGTACTTCCATCTTGATGGCTCATATTACGACATTCCGTGCAAGGGCAGAACATCCTTGTAGGAAATCCCAAATTCTTTTCAGCTGTCTTTACAAATTGTAATGCTTTTTGCTGGTACTCGAGGGTGGATCTATGATTTTCAAAGAAAAGGAGCAAGAACAAAATACATTCCAGATCTAGTTAAATTACTACAATTTTACAAGTATTGGTGAACCAACAGATTAAGATATGATTCTTACCCGTGGAGCCACACCCACTCTTTTTCCTTCATCTTTTCAATGAAGATTTATGCAAGCAATGTCTAACATATGAAAACAAAAATAAACTAATGTCAACATATGAAAACAAAAATAAACTGGATGATATAAGGTATGAAGTCCCTTTTGCATGATAACTAACTGGTGGTTTCCATATATTCTTGCTGACCTACTAGCATTGGTAAATCTGTCAAACAATATTTATTTGATGGAAAATTGGATGGAAATGGCACAAGCAGTTATATGAAAGGGTAGCATTTTGGAACTCGGATGATCAAGGGTGGCAACATGCAATTCAGTTTAATTTAGGGAAGGTTCCCCGCAAAAGAACCCGAAAAAAGCAATGTTTAAGGACAAGGTTGGAACAAGTAACAACACAAAGACATGATCTAGGATAGATAGGCACAAGTTGAAACAAATGGTAGAAGCTTTTCATGCCGTGTGCGCTCAATATAAACCTTTAATTTTTCTATGCAATATAGGCTGTTACCAGGGACAAGCAAGATCTAGACCCTATACCTCTAGCATACAACAAAGGTGTTTTCCAATAAACTACATTGCTCACTTGCGAATTTTCAAATGTTGAACAACAAAACATAGTTATCAAGATTCAAATAAAATGCATCGTATAGTCTACATATACATTCTTAGTCAACCATTAAGATCAGAAGTATGCTACGCAACCACTTAATAGCTACACAAACTAAGAAGATTTTTGATATATAAAGGTACAGTTACCAAGTGTAAGCTCCAGACAACTATCAGTCATGAGACCCTAATTCTGTATCTAATACTCTACTTTTATCCTATCAATAGATAGTATAAGCATTTAACAATCTGAAACTATCTCCCTGAAAAATGGTGAACTGGTGCCATTAGATCATGTAACTCCAAATGATTATATGATCAGCCAAGTTGTGTATCTGACACACGAATTTGATGTGTTATCAATAGTACATCATATACACAGTTAAGAAGGAAAAGCTACCATTCAAAAAGATAAATAGTCTAAAGAGATCTTAAATGTTGAGAATCTACAACAAGCAATCTGACATTTAAGAGGCGCAGAAAGGTCAGAATTGACTTCTAAATGACATAATCATTAGGCAACGAATCAATATTATGAACAAGCAAATAGTGTCAAGACTCGAGTCTTCTTTCTCCATTCTCTTTTGCAATAATTGGTGATTCAAGTACGAAATAGATGCAGCCTTACCAAGGGAAGCAAAGAAGTCACTCAGCACTCCAATAAGATGACCAAGTGTGAGGTTTCGATCACATATGAGACCTGACAACAGTCGAAGATTGAGTGAAATTGTTATGACTTCCTAACACCTTGAGGTTTTTTTACATTCGGATCAGACAAAGATTATTCATTAATCATGCAAAAGTGACAGAAGCATACCTTCTATCTGATGAAACTCAGCAAGATGAGTTCTGTCAACAGCTTTGTTTCGGAAAACACGATCTATAGAGTAATACCTCTTGGGAGTAAAAGGCTTCTGAACAAGGCAATGCACCAATTAGCAATCAGCAGTGCACCAATTAGCAAATATGAAGTGCACTTGTTATGATTTATGCATATATCTTTTAGGTGATTGGAAGATTATGATAGATTGGACCAGGATGGCATCAATAATTCAGACTAAACAACTTTTATATACATTAAATAGGCATGGATCAAAAATCAAAAGAAAATGGTTTTTAGATTCTCTTAAACCTTTCAGATTCTCAAATTAATCCCACGAATCTTCAAATAAGAGGGGTTTCGGAGGTGGACGAGAGACGAGGAGGGGCTCCAGTGGTGGACGAGAGACGAGGAGGGGCTCCGACGGTGGACGAGAGACGAGGAGCCGAGGAGGGGTCTGTCTCCGGTGATCAAAGAAGAGGATGGTCGGGTTTGGAGGCGGCAACGGCGGCGAGATGCTGCGACAACCAGTCGGAGGGAGGTGACACCGGCGACGACTCCGAGGCGGCAGCGATGAGTCGGAGGACAGTTAGGGTTTGGGTGAAAGAAAAGGAACGGGAACTGATTATTCATGGGGGTTTTAGAAAAATAAAAGGAAACGAAAATAACACCAATCTCTCCCTCGTTTTCAACGCGCAGGTTTATTTTTCAGTCTCCCGCTTAAGATTTCAACACGGCTTAACAATAAAAATGTGATCAATTATTTATAGCATTTAAAATTTTTCAAACGCTATTAAAAAATAAGGCACATACAATTTATAGCACTTACAACATAAACGCTATCATTCAACGCTATAAAAAAACAGTTTTGTTGTAGTGCGGGGATCAAGGTTTCAGGATGATTTGTGGTTCTGTCATGCCCTCGTTTGGCCCCTTCGTGGGTCATTTGGGATGAACCGACGCCCTCCATTACGGGTATCGAGGTTTCAAGATGATTTGTGGTTCTGTCATGCCCTCGTTTGGCCCCTTCGCGGGTCATTCGGGAAGAATCGACGTCCTCTTTCATGAGGATCGAGGTTTCAAAAGACATGTTTTGCTTGGCCAATTCACATCTTTCAGCATATTGGGGCGATTTCATGTTGTATTACACTACGTGGTTCGGGGAATATTACCACGTTGCTTACGTGATGATGCATACCGTAGAACACTCGAAATCATCTCGCCAATCACTCAATGAATGACTCTATCTCACTAGCTTGTGAGATTAATTCAATCATTGTATAATTCATGAATAATTTTCTGAATCTATGTTTGTGTTGTTGCAGTTGAGTTCCCCACAGAAGGTTTTCCTCCTTATGCTATGACTGGTTGCAACCGGGAGACATTCACTATTAATGTTGACAGACAAGCTATTGGCCCGACCTCTCAGTTCAACGAGAGTCGTTCCGAGGGGGTGCATTGATTAATATGAGACGGGGGTCGTCGTTCATTATGCTAGCTGATTACCAATGCTGCCTTTGTTAAAGATTCCATTTCTACCTAGGCTCTAGAGAAGCCGGACTATTTATTCGAGGACCATGCTAAGGATCCAGCTAAGTTGATTCTTAGTGACGAACATTTGTCGAATGACGATGGTGGGAATCTTTTATATATTCCTTCTATTCCCCGTCAGTATTCTTTCACTCATTTGGAGATGCAGGCTGTACGGCGACAAATGTCCTGGAATCTTACCGATGACCATGACCGAGTTCATTGTGGCTTTATTTCCCATCATAAAACCCTAGGTTTTGATGGTTATAATTATATTCGTGGCCTTCGACCGGGGATTCTGGGACTTGATACAGCGCCACCGTACGAGGTGTTAGTAGTCACCCATACTATGAGGAATCGTATGGCTAGGCTTGGGAGGAGGTTACCCCCGAAGGAATTCAGATGTTTCAGTTAGTCGTCCTCGCCGCCTAAGAAGTGGTGAACTTGTATGTGTTTCTGTCAAAAGTTGCTTTCATTGTCATCAAACCTGTTAAACCATTTATCGATTAGAAGTTCAAAGAAAACAAAGAAAAGTTGATCTTTTTATAAGATCTTCTTATAATAAAAAAAAGATTACAACTTTATCAAATAAAACGCAGAGGACGTTTATCACCCGCTGCTTTGCGTGGGATCTTTGCCTGTGCCGAGGACGCGTTAGTCTGTGGACCACCGCGGATCAGATCCGGTTGACAAGTGTAATTAATGCTCTTGCTTCACGAAGGAAACAATCACAGCAGCGATAATCACGACCAAGTGGGATTGTGACTCTTCTCGAGATCAAAACAAATTTAATCCGGAGGAAGGAGGGGGAGAGAATCCCGGATCTTTTGAAGGTTTTTTTTATTTATGAAAAAGTTTGCCAAGATCTGCTGATTCTCCTCTAAAATTCATGGTCTACTGTTCAATTGGACTGCACCTCGCCCTCAGATTTCAGATCCTCTTAACTGAAGACGCTGGGCTTCTATTTATAGGCTTTTTTCGTCACGTTTTCTGATAAGATTAAGTGTTTTAACATCATCTGCAGTTGGGGAGGTCTTGGGATGTAAGAATTCTAATAAAACATCAAAATCCATGTTTTGGGAGGTTTGGGAGGTCCAGATAGTCGTGGTGACTCGGAGCTGTGCGAGTCACCATTTGGTGTCTCGGAGCAGTGCGAGTCACCATTTGGTGACTCGGCCTGTGCGAGTCATCATTTGGTGACTCGAAGCAATGCGAGTCACCATTTGGTGACTCAGAACAGTGTGAGTCATCTAGCCAAGTGTTATATCTTTTTGACTCTTTTGGCTGTTTGTAATTCCTTCGGTTCGCTTGCTCTCCCCTTTACGCGTGTTTCGTCAATTTGTTAACTTGTGCGCTTTTACCGATTCGCTTCATGCGCTTCATCATTGTCAGATAAACTTCTTTAACTCAGATGATATCGTTCATCATCTTCTCTTTGTCTTGAGCTATGCGGGGAACCCATCGGCAATTTTGGACGTCTACAGATACCCCCTCCAAAGCGATCCAGCCTTGTTTTTTTATAGAAGAGTCTGGAATGCTTTGGATATGATAGGCCCAACATTCAGTCAGTATGACTAGACCAGTAATTAGTTTCATCTTTTAGCTTCTTCAGTCTTCAATCTACTCGGTATTTTGTCGAATAGATGAAATTCTTTCAGTACTGTGTTTATCGTCTGACTGCTGTTGAAGTCTTGGACTGAGACTGGTGTGTAAGTTTCTAAACTTAGCTCATGTCATCGAGTTAACTTTGAACTGATCATCTTCGTCGGAATTCATATACGTAGTTCTGTTTGGACGAGGCCATCGGTGCGTTGACCTACGTTAACACAATTTATATTCATACATTAACTGGAGTCTACACAGTTTAAACTCTTAAGATGTTAGAGTTAGGAGCACTAGTTTATACTCGTATACTCATGGGAGTTTTGCCGAGTTATCCTTAAGAATATTCTGAATGATATTCTCCAGGAACATTCTGGTAAAAGGTAGAAAATAGTTTAGATTCATACACCCATTGGAGTAGGAATACGGGTTCCGTGTACGTCGAAAATACCTGAAAATGGGTCAGAATACTCATGAATTGGCCAAACAGCTTGTCATACGTGTGAGTCACCATTTGGTGACTCAGAGCTGTGCGAGTCACCATTTGGTGACTCGGATTGTGTGAGTCACCATTTGGTGACTCGGAGCTGTGCGAGTCAGCATAGGAACTTTTTTGATTTGGTTCGGTCTGGTTCAGGACTTGGTTCAATTCCGACTCGGCTTGGTTTGGTTTGGTTCGAACCTGGTTTGGTCGGGTTCAAGGCCCTTTTAAAACCCCGACTCCTTCATCTTCTTCTCTTCTTCTTTTCGGCACTTCTTCTTCAATTCAAAAATTCCCTCCCACGTTCGGGTCTTCTTGATTAGAGTTCTTGATCCTCATATATTTTCCCCTAAATCCCGCTAAATTCACACATTTGTAGGGTTTCGGTTTTGAACTTGAGCGCTTGTGGATTCTCAAGGTTTTCGTTCTCTTTGATCCTTCTTCAAACTCAGGTAAGGGTTTTACTCTTTCATGGCTTCAGTTTTGATCTTCCAATTTTAGGGTTTAGGGGTATAACCGAAACCCGAGTTTGATCGTTGGTTGATTTTGACAGGAGCCTTCGATGGATTTCTTGGATTTGAACTTCTTGCTACGATTCACTTTACTGAGTTCATCCTCCTTCATTTTTAGGTAAGACCCGCATTTAATGGCTTCAATTAAACTTCTTCATTTTAAATGCTTGATTTTCTGAAACCCTAGCTTTTTGATTTAGGGGAAAACACAAATCTTGTTATCTGGCCGAGCAATTGAGGGAGTCGTAGTTTAGGTTTATATGCTCTGATATTTTAGTTGTATGGCCGAAATTTTTGAGTGGTTGAGTTGGTTGAACCTAATTTTGGGTCGTATCCCTCTTGTTCTTAGTTTGATTCTGACTCTCAGACTTGTAGGAGTTGTTGTCTGGTTGCCCACTTGAACCCCTAATTCTTGGTTTGTTCGATCTCATTTGAGACCCGAGCACTTGATTTTTGAGTTTGTGCATGGTTAAAATTCTTTGAGACTTGTAATCATGGCTGACCCTTATACACACAAATTTAGTCTAACTTAGGCTAGTGATCTTTGGGCTTTTAGTCGTGTATGAGGAACAGATTCATAGACACGTCTAGCTTTCTTGTTTGGCTACGTGCATATCTTGAACCAAAACTCCGAGATATTCGTCTTGATTAGAGCTGTCATAGGTTAAAACTGAATCTACATCAGGCCCACTATGTAGGTTTAATCGAATTTTAACCGATAAATCCTGTTTCGTAGAATAGCGTAGTTTTCCACTTGTATTAGCTTTCTACTTCTTAACCTCTGACGTAATCAAATTATTACCTCTTTGTTGCAAATATGTCGCCTAAGAGGTCCCGCGTTCCTAGAGGTCGTTCGACGATTCAGTCGCCCAAGGCAACGCCCTTTACTTGCACAGGTATAACTTCATTGTTTCTTTTTATTCATGAACTCAATATACCGTTCTGCATATTGAATCCCCACTTTGTTCTCCTTAGTGAGGCAGTTGGGAAGAGCCACCACTCTCCTTCATGGGGGTGGACGCTTCACAAGACTTGTTTCGCTTGGTCGAGGCATGTCTAAATTAACTTGGGGTGATTTCCTACTGCGACATATTCCGGAGGGCGGGTATATTATCACGTTATTCACGTGATGCTATATCCCGTACTTCATGTGTATAACGTAGTTCTTAATCGTCTCGCCTAGTTAATAAGCTTTTTTATTTCCTTTTAGCTAAAATTCATTATGAATATAGATCCTGCATGATGTTCCCATTTTACTCTCCTTGGCAAGGTAATTGGGAAGAGCCGCCACTCTTCTTCATGGGAGTGGACGCTTCACGAGATGTGTTTCGCTTGGTCGAAACATGTTTTAAGACATATGGGGGTGATCTCATGTGGTGTTGTGTCACATGGGTTAGGGTATGTTATCGCGTTATTCTCGTGGTAATATGCCTTATCCTTTATGTACACGACGTGATTGAGATCGTCTCGCCCTTCATAAGGTTGTGACTCTATGTTACAGCTTGTGAAATGAGTTCAACGCTTATGCTGTCTCAACATAGGTATTTATGACCGTGTCAATAACCATATATCATTTTATCTCAGTTAATTTTCCTTTGAGGGCACTCAATGCTCTCGGAGTGGAAGGTCGTTCTAGTGAGGCCTACGCCACTACTGACGAACCTATCCCTGTACTGATGGCCCCTTAATTTGCTTCGGATGCACTAGACGAACTTTAACAATTAATATGGAAGGGAGAACATCATACCTTAAGGCAACTGATTACAAATGTTCCTTTAGTGAAAGACCCAAGTTCGACACATCCGTTGAGGAAGCCGGCATATTTGTTCAGCGATTCTACTGAAGATCCAGCTGTTGTGTCTTTAGAAGTGAAACAATGGCTGCATCATGATGATGGGGGGCATCTATACCTTCCTCCAATTCCCTGTCACCGTTCACTCACAGAGCTTCGATACTAGGCTGTCTTATGGGAAATGTCGTGGTGGTTAACGGAGGAGCATGACCGCGTTCATTATGGATATATAACCCCCAGTGCGATTCCTGGATCAACTGATCAGAACCGGATAATCGGGTTACATCCGGGGGTCTTGGGGTTGAATGACCTACCCAGGGGTGAAGTCTTCACCGTTGCCAACACTGTGAAGAACCAGCTTTCGAATTTAGGTCGAGAAATGACAATAACCGGTCATCGGTGTTTTGGTTAGGTGCACTCCTCTGATAAGCTTTGGTGGACCCGCTTAAGCCATTATATCTTAAACCGGTTCGAGGTTGAGTTGAAGGGGAGTGGTTTATATGAGGCAGTCCGCGCTACTACTTATGGACTGACAACAAGTATTCCCCACTTCTTGGCACTATTGGAGATTTACAACTCTGACACCAACACGTTCTTGACCAAACATGGGTAGTTAGGGTTGGCGTTGCACGAGACGCATAAGGTGTCAGGCCTCACAATGGGTAAGATGATCTACCAAGAATATTTTCCTTCTGACCGGGAGCTGCGACAGCTAAATTTGCGGACACCCAATCGCTATGACACTTTCTGGGATCTCATCTGCGACTACCATATAGCCTTGGTAGGTGCCGATCCACTATCCATGAAGACGCGACCACAAATAAGTCTGAAGAAGTTTGCGGATTATTTGTTCAAGAATCTGGATAGCGGTCTAGTTGAGGTGATATACAGACTAACACTGTTGACTCCTTTAGAAGTGAACGAGCTAATTCAAAAATCCAGCGCTCAGTCCTTTACTACAGCTAGCGTTCAAGATGGATTTCTTGCTGGAACCAAATTCCAGACATATTTATAGCAAGCGATGAAGCTGATCTAGCCCATGACATTGTTTGTCGGCTACCTCGCTCTTTGGTAAAAAAAATGTGTGGTGTCGTTCCAATCCACAAACGCTCTGCCTCTGGAAGTCCTTTATCTTGTGGTCCTACTTGCTCATCGAAAGAATTTATCTCTTCTTCCAGCTATGGTCGTGGATATTTACTGAGGGCTTCGTCAGATTGTGAGTGTGTTTACCCAAGAGGGAAGTCAGCCATCAGCCTAGATTCCTCTTACAAAAGCAGAGCTCCCCTATACCTATTTGATGGCCTGGTTCATGCTACATCGATCAGATATGATGTTGGCGCCCACTTCTACAGATCCATTGGTTACCTTTCTCCAATTAATAGAAAATTGTAAATGGAAAGGACGAGGGTTTGCAGAAATCAAAAGGCAGCATCAAAACCAGAAGTGTTAGGCTTTCTCGAACCTGCTTCTTGCGGCTTTCGGGTCAACACAGTGACTCATTAGTTGACACGGAGAAGTTTAGGACACATCAGATTGGTCTTG
The DNA here is from genome assembly GCF_001876935.1 of Asparagus officinalis. Classification (NCBI taxonomy): domain Eukaryota; kingdom Viridiplantae; phylum Streptophyta; class Magnoliopsida; order Asparagales; family Asparagaceae; genus Asparagus; species Asparagus officinalis. Next base: position 45,720,882 of record NC_033794.1, on the reverse strand, counting down.
ATGCTGGTTGCTTTGATTGGTTGATCAACATTCGACCAGGCTATATGATCTTTCGGGTACAGAACCGTTGTTATATAGAGCCATACCTACCATGTCGGTTCGCCCAACAGCTCGGGTATGATCAGATTTACATTGGGAATCCAAATCGATAACTTTGAACTCATGGTGGCTTGATAGATGAGGCTAGGGCTTAGTTCTGGAGCATTACTGGCTACACTGGTGCCAAGTTCAAACTTCCCGGTGATGAGCGTAAATTAGAGCTGACATTCCTACAGTGTCGGTGGCTTCTAGTAGCGAACGAATCTATGCTCATCCGACCGATTACGGAGTTAGCGGCCGAGGAGGCAGCTCAGATTGCCGCTCGGATGGTGCATGAGGCTGAATTCCAAAAAAGAAGAGGAAAAGAGCGTGCGGTTGTTTTTGACCAGGGGAAACAAAAAGAAGCTACCTCTACTTATAGTGACAAAATCCCAGAAACTAAGATCGCATGTGGCCAGGAGACTGAAGCCGGCAACGACCACGAGGAGCTGGAAACAGGTCCGTCGGATCCTCTCTCTTTAGAACTATTTGACTTAGCGTTGGTTGCTCATGCTCGTCGCTCTAGCTTACCTAAGCCTTCGGCGGCTCCGAGGAAGCTAAGAGTGCGAGTTATACGCACTTATCCTAACAAGATGTGGGTTGAAATCCGAGGTGTAGATTCCAAAGAAGAGAGAGAAGAAGAAAGGCCCCGTCCCATACGTCGGACAAGCTCTCAGCCTTCAACTCAAATCGGTCCGGGGCGAGAATTGCACTCTAAATTTACTCATGAACGAGTTATTGATCCGGAGGAAGTTCCATCTGTTAAGCGTAAAAAGTTAGCTTCTAAGCGACGTGTTGTACTCCCGACTTCAGAAACGAGGCCCACCACTGACATACCTATCGGTGGAAAAGGTAACATTTCAACTTTTTATGATCTTTTAAATGTTCTATTAATTCCTAGACTTAGTCATTCTTGTGTCTTAGGAGGTCGCGAAGAAGGTGAATAGGAATATGATCCTCTTTCTCCCTACTTTGGTGGTTTTGAAGGGTCTGACTTCTCCCCACCAATGGATGAAGTCATGGCCAAAGAACCCACAAGTGTTGAAACAGATACAAACGTTGAGGCTGTTGTAGTTTCCGGCACTGGACCCGATACCATTGAAAGGGTCGATTTGTGTCTCCGCTAATCGTTTCTATGCTTCTTATCCTCTTAGAAAAATTACAAGAAGTGGTCCCAAGGACTGGGGCTGCAGAACCCGGCACAGCTGCTGAAAGTAAATTTCACTTCTTCTTATTGCGCGTTCTCGGCTTTTCATCTTTCCGCTTTAACACTTTGATTCTGTGTAGATGTTCTAGAGGAGGATCTGGACGATAAGGGAGCTCTTCATGATGCGGCCCTTGGAAAAACGGGTGTACCTTCACCTGATTTGATTCCCGTCTCTTTGGATTCTGACGATAGGCTTTTTGAAGACATGTTGTCTGAACAAGCCCAGCGTGAGGCTGTCGAACCGATGAACACTGTTGACTCATCTGCCGGTATGATTTTTATTCCCCTATTATAGATTCATTTGTCAGTTTCCATTTAACCATAGAAAAGTTCTAATCGTAGGACCAATCGTTGAGACTAATACTACTACTCTTATTGGAGAGTTTGATGAATCTGAAGGTCTCGATTTCTTGCTGTTGGTAGGAATTATCATCGAGGATGGGTCATCGGCTCCCGAAAATGCAACTCCCCCTCTTTCAGAGATACGAGCTACCGTAGGTGTTGGAACTATTAGGGGGAACTTAACTGAACAAACCGTGAGACCAAACAAAGAAGTTGGTACTTCGACGGTTGCTACACCCACGATGCTCCCTGCGACGCAAGAAATCGGGCGAACAGAACCAGATGTGGTTCATTTAGCTGAAGAAAGTTCTGCAGGCGTTGGTAAATTTTGCGCCATGTCTTGACTTAGAATTATTTTATATTTCAAAATATTCATCTCTTCTCCTTCTTTTAGGGTTGTCGTCCCAACTCTGGGACATGGTTAAAGCATTATGTCGGATGATGATCCGGAAAAGCTCATCCTCTGTTTGGAGGTCAGCCACTTTTTCAACTTTGTGGGGTCATTGATTGACAAACTTTTACAGAAAGGGCTACCTTTCCATCAGTTCCAACATTTTCTCGAGCGCAAAATAGCCTCGCTGAGGGACGCCAGCTCGTCAAGAATTACAGATACCTTAACCGATGACCTAAAACGTTTAGAGCAAAAGTTTGAAAAGCTGCAAGAGCTTCAATCCGTTAGTACTCCTGGTTATGTTGCTGCCCGGATAGAGACCCATCTACAATCTCAGCGTGAAACTCGAGCATCTGCTGAGCTCGGGATTCAAGCACAAAGAAAAAGGGCCGACCAGGTAAAGGAGGTTCTTTTTGAGAGATTAGCCCATATACACGAGCTTGATTCTTCTATAGCTTCTACTAACGTAGAGATAGCAGAGCTTAAGCAAAAGCTTGCAGAGGCAGAAGAATGAAGGGCTATTTTGGAGGTGACCAGGACTGGGGAAGAGCATGGTAGGCTTGTGATATCCAGCAAGGTGACGCTCTTGGAAGAGAGATTAGCCAAAATGGAGGAGGAAGCTGCTAGAATTTTATCTATCTCTAAAGAGTCTTTCAAGACGAAACTGCAATGCGATCTTGAACGGACCTATATCGAAGAATTATCCAAATTAGAGCAACAAATCCTTAGTCATAAGCTTGATGTAGAGTGACCGCGACTCGTTGTATCTGAGCGCTTGATTTTGTTAATGAAAATATATTTTTGTTCAGTATACTTTCATTCTTATTTTGATTTTTTCCATTCTTGCTTAGAATAATTAGCCATAATACTTATAGGATTCTTAGAAAACCTTTAGCCATCAACTGGTTTGATGAGCCTTTACCGACTACCATTTGGGTCGGGCTAGCATATGAATTGTCTAAGTCTGTAATGTTGTGCATATGAGCCCTTAGACTTAGTGCTATGAGTTTGAATACGTATACTTGGTCATTTTTTTACGGGAATAGACTACCGGCAACACGTGTTAGGCGTAGACTTTAGGAATTGTTCACAAACCCTCAGCCATCAACTGGTTTGATGAGCCTTTACTGACTACCGTTTAGGTCGGGCTAGCATATAAATTATCTAAGTCCGTTTCGTATGTAACGTTGTGCTATTAGAATGAACTCCCATAGACTTCGTGCTACGAGTTTGAAAACGTAGACTTGGTCATTTTTTACGGGAATAGACTACTCGACAACGCTTGTTAGGCGTAAACTTATCTCTACTTAGGATTTGGGATAAAATTCCCCGCGTGTGTAAGGCGCGGATTATTGATGTTTGAGTATGGTGTCTTCTCTTGAGGTAAAGATGAACCTGACACTGGAGAGGAAGAATTTTATATTCTATCTCCAGACCTTCTTTTTTGGGCAGAAGTAGACCCGATACCGGGGAGAAAGAATTTTATATTCTATCTCCGGTTACAGAAGGAACTCGAAGGAAGATTTCCATTTCGAGAATCTGTGAGGTGAAACTAAGAGTGGGATCTCCACTCCGAGAATCGAAAAATTCAGATAACCCTAACTTTTATAGGATTGGTTACCTGACCTAAAATGAGTTTTCGACTTCAGCCCTAACTTTTATAGGATTGACTGAAGGGAAAGGGATGAGAGCTTTTCGTTTATCGAAAAGGAATCTTGGCTTGGGCCATAACCATTCGATGATTTTGACCAAGAGAAGGTACTGAGACGACCCTAACTTTTATAAGTTTGATTATTAAGATTGAGCGGAGGCCTTTCGTTTATCAAAAGGGAGGTCCAATTTGAAAGTGGACCTCTCGTTCCTTGAAGGAATCGAGAGGGGATTTTTGCTTTGGTCCTGATCATGAGAAGATTTAACCAAGAGGCAATGAAAGTAGGATACAAATAAGAGCTAGAATTTTGATTTGTATGACTCGTTTAGTTGGGTTTCTCACGTCAAGTGACAAGGGCTTAACATGAAAATGAGTTTGTTAATTGCCATAGATTGGCGGCTTAACCTTTATAGAAATGTGTTAGGATTTTAACACTAGGAATGCTAATTGTGCAAACACTGTGGGAACTTCGCGAGGAAAGATTAACCGAATGAGGTCATCAAATCTCATCTCAGTGAAAGAGTTCTCAAAGGGTCACATCGGTGGTCTCAATCACTTTTGGAAATGATTAAAGATGAATTGTTTAGAAAACAAGCCTTCATCTCGAATAATCCATCAATCGCGGGTTATCCTTAAGAATACACTGTACAGTATTCTCCAGGAACTTCCCATTTGAAAAACTATCCTCAACGTACTAAGAATAGTACTTTTTCAGGAATTTTCCGTTTATTGGCATCATAATCTTATCACCGTCTTGGGTGACCAAACGGTACACGCCACTGGAGTAGACCGTTTCTATCGCAAATGGTCCTTTCCATTTGGGTTGAAACTTACCTTTATTCTTTGAGTTGAGTATTATTTGTTGCCGGACGGTGAGAACCAAGTCTCCTTCTTTGAAGCTTCGTTACTTGACTCTTTTGTCGAAAGCACGAGAAATTCTGGCTTGGTAAAACTCAATTTGCTGTTGCGCTTCCAAACGCTTCTCGTCTAACATCTCAAGTTCTGCGAGCCATTTTTATGTTGTTCCTCTATCATCATCCCTATTGCAGAGCAATACAGAGGGATGGAATTTAGATTTCTAAGGGAAGAACAGCTTCGCATCCATATACCAAGAGTAAGGAGTCTGCCCGGTGGGCGTTCGAACTATGGTGCGATAGGCCCAAAGGGCTTCACTAAGCTTGTCATCCCAGTCTCGCTTGTTAGTTCTCATGAGTTTTGACAAAATCATTATGATTGTCTTGTTAAACACCTCTACTAATCCGTTTGCTATGGGGTTGTAGGCCGTTGACGATACGTCTTCGATGCTGAATTTCCCGCAAAATCTGATGAAGGCGTTGCTCACAAACTGAGGGTCGTTGTCATGTACGATTCGTCTCGGAACTCTATATTGGTAGATGATATGGTGTTTAATAAACTTGATGACATCGTTAGTCTTCACTTCTCTTAGTGGCACTGCTTCAGCCCATTTGGAAAAGTAATCGGTGATTGCCAAAATAAAACAGTCACCTTTGACTAATGGCGGGAAAATAGGGCAAACGATATCCATTCCCCATGTCTCGAATGGCCATAAAGTGGTTGATGGGTGTAGGTGTTCCAGAGGTTGGTGCATGTAATTTGCGTGTATTTGGCACGCGTAGCACCGTCGGGCATAGTCAACTACATCCTTGACCATGGTTGGCCAATAATATCCTATTCTTCTGAGACGATCACATAGTTTAGGACCAGGTTGATGTGTGCCACAAGTTCCATCATGAGCTTCTTTGATAGCTTCTTCCTCTTCTTTCGTTGAGAGGCATCTAAGTAGTAATCCATCATATGCGTGACGATATAATATTTAGGACGTTGAGTTGTAATAGAATCTCGGGGCCTTTCGTCGAACCGAGTCTTGTAGGCATATAAAATTGCTTATAGGTCCCTTAGCATAGCTCGGCACAAACCGACGAACCAACGAAGCGACGAGGTTGACGAATCGCACGCAAGTAATGGAATACATCCATTCGCGTGCGGAATCAAGCCAACGGTTCGGGGAGTCAACGAGTCATCCAACCATGGGTGGCTCGGCCCAGTGCCGGCCACCCATAGGTGGCCGACCCAGATCTGTGCGCGGGCACAGTTCAGAGAGCCTATAAATAGGCTCCCCTTTGTTCATTTGAAAAGGTTGTAATTTTGGGAGGCGAAGCCCTGCCTGATTGAAGACTCAGATCTAAAAAAGATTCAAACTTTAGGACTTCGAGGACTTGCTCATCTAGATCTGGTGCTCGGCGATCGTCAACGCCAAATAAGGCAAGAGTTCGAGAGGACCGGATCTCAGATCTACGTAGGCACACTCCGGATCAAAGCTTGGTCTTTGATCCCGAGATGGGCGATTGTTTCCTTGGTGAACCAATCCCCCCCGGCTATTATTTCCTTAGTGAAATAATACCCGTTGTACTACGTAGATCCGACCAGATCTAGATCTCGTGGTGGTCCACGGATAAACCCCGGCGCAGGCAAAGAACCCACAAAAGCGAGTGACCGCAAAACAGGAGCTCGCGATTTGTTCGACACAAAAGGAGAAAGTTGTAATCTTTGTTTATTTTTCTTTGATTTTCATTGTAACCGGATCTAAAAAAGACCGGATCTTTTGTAACCAAAAAAGCTGTTATTTAAGATGACAATGGAATCAATTACAAAGAAAGACACGATTTTTCCCGCGAATAATCTGGCGACCACAGTGGGAGCCGCCGATCTCGCTGCCGAGATCGGAGCGTCGTAGCCGCGGATCTCAATCCCGGTCGTGGAGGAGGTCGAATACGAGTTCGACCAACATAAGTTCGAGGAATACTTGTCGTCCTCGTCCGGATCAACCTCCCCACGTAAGTCCAAGAAGTCCAAGTTCTCCTCCAGGAGGAAAACTCGTTGGTATGAAGACGTTGAAAACACCAACGAAGATCTCGCCCCGTTTGATGCCAAAGTCGCATCGAGTGAGGTTCCTCCAATTCCCAACCAAGGCGGATCTACTCTGGCCAACCTTTCTGCCGCGGAAGGCATGGTGACTCTCTTTGGCCCAGCCTCCGTTGGGGTGAGTGAGATCTTCATCACCGCTTTTGGTGAAGCAGCTACTACAGAAGAATCAGGCAGGGGTTGCTCTTGCGGAGGGGCTGATACCTGCACGAGCTGTTGTTCCGGAAGAGGAGTAGCAGCAGTGGTTTCAGGCAACGCTACAGGCGGAACAGTCGCCGTAGGAGAACCAGGTAAATGTTGCTCTTCTAAAGGAGCCGACACTTGCGCAGGTTCTTGCTCTAAAGGAGCAGCTGAAGTAGTCCCGTCTACGGATGGAGTCCACTGCAACGCGGATCTGACGAATAGGAGAGGCAAACAGCCTCAGCAACTAAAGAATGGCGGTTCCTCCAAGCCGCCGACGAACGAATGGATCCGGGTCAAACGGAACCGTTCGACACTCGAAGAGCGGATTCACAAACGCCGCGCATTGCTTGCACAGGCAAAAATCCTCATGCAGAAGGCTGAGGAATTGAAGAAAGAAAGAGTGGTCAAGAAGCCGCCATCAACCCGCCAAGTGTGGAGGCCGAAGCAGCCTCCAACCAAAGTTCAACCTCCGGTGAACCAACTAAAGTCGCCGGTAATCCCAATAGCTTCTACGGGAGATCATGCAGAGTCATCCCGAAAGAAGAAGCCAGTTTTGGAGCGCATCGGCCCGATTCCCGACGAGAGAGGCAAAGCTTCTGTTCGAGATCGTTTGGGCCCGATGAAGAAGCCCCAGACGACGCAACATGCTGAGGGTCGCCATTACCCTCAACATGACAAAGAGACCAGGGCAGCTACGCACACCAACTTGCGCATTGAAGTCCAGGAGCCCGCCGAGAACTCACGCCCAAAAAGGCATGTTACGAGGCGCGTGACTTTCGAAAGCCCTAAGAAAGCAATTCCCCCTCAGAAGGAAACGTTATCGTCTGATGACGATAGCGTTATACCTGAGAAATCGTGCCAACACACGATAAGTTGCTCCGACTTTCAAACAGAAGAGCTGTACTATCATGCTGGGGGTAGGAGCAAAGCCAGAAAGAGAAGCCCTCGAAGGCTAGAAACTTAGTGCCCTTGTTCAAAGCTCATTCGGGCGGTGCTGTCTGAGTGCAACTACATCAAGGCAGTCCCCGAAAAAATTTTAGTGTTCAAAAGACTTAATACCGAAACGCCAAAACCAAGGCCTAGGCGTTTCCGACAAAGAAGAAGGATAGTCGAGGATGGAGAATTTCTGAGGGTCACCACTAATATGACTAGCAAATGGACATCGGCACGGGATAATCTCGAGTCGATTCTGAAAGCATCCCGGCGTCTAACCCGTCTGCAGTCTGGAGCCATCGCGCGAGGAACTTATGGTAGGGTTCAGACAAGATTACCTTCAGAAGGTGAAGAGTCGGATGCCTGCTCTGCGGTCGCATCAGATAATACAGTATCCAGTGAGGGGGAACCCCGCGAGTCGCTGATGATAAGCGCGGAACAAGTGGCCAAGATGCTCGAAGAAGTCTTGGCTAAACAGCAAGAGAGCTTCAAATTCGAAATGCAGATGACCATGCAGACTTTGAGAGAGATGCATGACCAACAAATCCAGGCATTGAGGAACCAACAAGGTGAACCAAGTCGTCGTAACCAGAACAATCTGGAGGATGAGGACACAGGTGTAAATGAAACTCATAACGCCAATAACCCTCCCATCAATGCAGGGGGTGGTAACGAGAATGCTAACGAAGACTTAGGTGAAAGCTTGAAGATTAAAAACCTCGTGAGCAAAATCAAAACGTTAATTTCCGCTCAAGAGATGAAGAAGACGGGCATTCCTTTTCCCTACCCAAGAGAATGGGAATCAATCCCCTACCCAGCGAAGTTTAGTCTAATTAACTTCACGCCATTCGATGGGAAGGGTTCACCCACTCAGCATTTGATTTACTTCAAATCGCACCTGGGTGTCATCTTTGGTAATGAACCTCTGATGGTACGGTCCTTCGTTGGCACTCTTCGTGGAGCCGCCTTCGATTGGTATCGTCGCCTCAAGCCAGGAAGCGTGGACAGCTGGGACGATATGGAAACCAAGTTCCTTACTAACTTCTTCGACGATGACACCGAGATATCCATCGGGTCGCTGCTCGACGAGAAGCAGAAAGACGGGGAGTTGGTCGACACCTTCGTCAAAAGGTTCCGGAACAAGGCGATGAATTGTCGGGACTCGATCACTGAGGAGTTCATTCTCCAGACTTGCCACAACAACCTCGTACTGGACGTGTTGGAAGTAATGGGAACAGCACCGTCTGACACTTGGAAAGACTTGAAGATGCGCGGTGAACAAGCCGAACGCTTCCTCTGAAGGAAGAAGGCCGAGAGGAACCGACCGACGGCTAATCCGCTGAACTCAAACTTCACCTCTCGTGGTAAGGGAAAGGCACCTGCAGCTGCTGATGGTGCTAATCAAACGTCACAATAGCAATCCCGAAGGAAGCAAAAGACTTCGGGTCCGAGACTTCAAAGAGAGTATTCCTTCAAGGATGAAGATGTTCCAGCCATCTTCGAATCCCTCCTTGGAAGCAACAAGATCAAGCTACCACCTATCACAAATCAGGAGGAAGCTGACAACACGACGGATCCAAAGTACTGTGCATAAAAACTCCGACCGGTATAAGAGTATAAACTGCTTCCTGAGACTCCGATAAGTATAAGAGTATAAACTGCTTCTCAACACTCCAAAGAGTATACGAGTATAAACTGTTTCTCAATCCTCCGACCGGTACAAGAGGTTAAACTGTTCCCTGATACTCCAATAGGTATATGAGTCTAAACTGTTTCCCACTTTTGACGGGAAGTTCCTGGAGAATATTACGCTAATATTCTTAAGGATAACCCAGTCAGGTAACTGAGAATAATGTCCGAACCAGTTTCACAGGGAAAGCTGGGGGTGGATGATTTATGTAACGGGAAGTTCCTAGAGAATCATATATTCTCAAGGATAACCTGAACATGCGATTGAGGATAACGTACTCCTCGTTACGCCCAGTTTTGCAAGAAAGCTGGGGGTGGGTAATTCGTGTAACGGGAAGTTCCCGAAAGAATGTTAATACTCTTAGGGATCACCCGATCAATATGAACAAAGTGATGAACATTAAGTCCCCTACCGATCAGACTAATTGACGGTGGGACCACCAAATTCTATCAAGTTCAATCCATTCAAACTTCCGCTATGTTCGTGCACTCAACACTTTCATAGTTAGAGTCCGGATATAATCTGGTCAAACCTTCATACAGTTAGGACCTCAACCAAAATCTCCGCTCGATTCCTCCAATGAATGAGAGGCCCACAAATCAAGCGATCAAACCTTTCTACAGTTAGGATCGTCTCAAACCTCCCACTTGGTCAAACCTTCCTACAGTTAGGACCACAATCGAAATCCCCTCTCGATTCCTCCAATGAACGAGAGGTCCACTTTCATTTCGGACAATCAAACCTATAAAAGTTAGGGTTGTTCCCAATCTCACTTAGTCAAACCTACAGATAGTTAGGACTAAGACCGAGTCATGCCTTTTTCGATAAACGAAAATCTGCTTTTGTTCTTTTTCCACCAAACCTATAAAAGTTAGGGTCGAATTTGGGCGTTCTCCTCAATGAATGAGGGATTCTTTTGATTCAAATGACCAATCCTATAAAAGTTAGGGCCGTTTGAACCTTTCCGATTCTCGGAGTGGAGATCTCACTCTTAGTTTCATCTTTTTCGGAGTCTGGGGGTGGAAATCCCACCTTGAGTTTCCTTTCCAACTGGAGATAGGATATAAAATTCTTCCTCTTCAGTTTTGGGAGATAGGATATAAAATTCTTCCTCTCCCGTGCGTCATACGCACGAGGAATTTTATCCCGAATCCTAAGCAGGGATAAGTCTGCGCCTATCACGCGCTGCCGGTTTAGTCTTTCTCCATAGAAAAAGACACCAGAGTTCGATTCTGGGGTATTCTGTCCTGAAACCTAAGCAGGGATAAGTCTGCGCTTAACCCGCGCTGCCGGTTAGTTCTTAACCATTAAAAAGAATACCCGTCCACATATTCAACATTGTTGCAGGTTGTTATTAATAACACCAAAATCCATGCCTTACACGCGTGGGGAATTTCATCCTGAATCCTAAGAAAGGATATGCCGACGCCTAACACGCGCCGCCGGTTTAGTCTTTCTCCGAAGAAAAAGACACCAAAGTTCGATTCTGGGGTATTTTATCCCGAAGCCTAAGTAGGGATAATTCAGCGCCTAACACGCATCGCCGGGTAGTCTATTCCTGTAAGAAAGACGAAGTCTACGTATTCAATATCGTAACACTAAGAGCGTTAACTCTCTTAGCACAACGTCACATGCGGAACGGATTTAGACAATCCGCATGTAAGCCCGATTCAAATGGTAGTTGGTAAGAGCACGTCAAATCCGTTGAAGGCTGAGGATTTGCCAAAAATCCTAAGTCAACGTCTCATACACGTTGTTGTTTAGTCTTTTCACAGGAGAAAGACGAAGTCTACGTATTCAATATCGTAGCACTAAAAGGGTTAACTCTTTTAGCTTAACGTCACATGCGGAACAGACTTGAACAATCCGCATGCTAGGCCAACTCAAACGGTAGTCGGTAAAGGCTCATCAAACCCGTTGATGGCTGAGGGTTTGCCAAAAATCCTATAAATGCGAGGGTCACTGACGCATCAGCTTCATTAGTTGGTCTCGTGATTTGAGCATCCTACGACGTTCGAAACCCTAGGGTCGACGCCAGTCAACGCGTAACCCTAGGTCAACGCCAATCAATGCGTTGCGACCAAACTTAAAACGTACGACGTTCGAAACCCTAGGTCAACGCCGGTCAACACGTAACCCTAGGTCAATGCCGATCAATGCGTTGCAATGAAAGAATCAATACTCTGAAAAGTATACGAGTATAAACTGCTTCTTAAGACTCCAATAAACATATGAGTATAAACTGTGTCAGACGCCGGACAATGCGTCGCAATGAAGCTTGGACGCCGGACAATGCGTCACAATGAAGCTCAAACACCGGACAACGCGTTGTAAATGGAGATTCAACGCTAACAATCGATGGTCAGCTAAAGATTAGAAAATCAGGAATCGACTTCAAGTTTAAAATTCCGACAACGGTCAGACAATAAATGCAGCACCGGAACTCTTACAGACATTCGACAAAGCACCGAATAGTCTGGAGGATTGAAGGAATCAAGAACAGAAGCCATTCCAAGGTCCCGTTACACCGACTGAAGGTTGGGACAATCATATCCAAAGTATTCCAGACTCTTCTATAAAAGAACGAGGCTGAAATACTTTGGAGGGGGTATCTGTAGGCATATAAAATTGCTTATAGGTCCCTTAGCATAGCTCGGCACAAACCGACGAACCAACGAAGCGACGAGGTTGACGAATCGTACGCAAGTAATGGAATACATCCATTCGCGTGCGGAATCAAGCCAACGGTTCGGGGAGTCAACGAGTCATCCAACCAAGGGCAGACTCGGACGAATCACGATCGAATCAAGATCAGTTTTGGACTCGAATCCAGAAGAGGATTTACTGCCAAATCAGGAATCGGATCTACTGCCAAATCAGATCAACAAATCAGAGTCCGAATCAGCCGAATCACGGACAAAACGACGAAACAGAAATGCCTAAGGGGGGCTCGGCCAAAGCCGAGCCACCCGAGATCTGTGCGCGGGCACAGTTCAGAGAGCCTATAAATAGGCTCCCCTTTGTTCATTTGAAAGGGTTGGATTTTTTGGAGGCGAAGCCCTGCTGGATTGAAGACTCAGATCTAAAAAAGATTCAAACTTTAGGACTTCGAGGACTTGCTCATCCAGATCTGGTGCTCGGCGATCATCAACGTCAAATAAGGCAGGTGTTCGAGAGGACCGGATCTCAGATCTACGCAGGCGTACTCCGGATCAAAGCTTGGTCTTTGATCCCGAGATTTGGGCGATTGTTTCCTTGGTGAACCAATCCCCCCCGGCTATTATTTCCTTGGTGAAATAATACCCGTTGTACTGCGTAGATCCGATCGGATCTAGATTTCGCGGTGGTCCACGGATAAACCCCGGCGCAGGCAAAGAACCCACAAAAGCGAGTGACCGCAAAACAGGAGCTCGCGATTTGTTCGACACAAAAGGAGAAAGTTGTAATCTTTGTTTATTTTTCTTTGATTTTCATTGTAACCGGATCTAAAAAAGACCGGATCTTTTGTAACTCAAAAAGCTGTTATGCGAACAATCGAATAAATCCATTCACGTGCGGAATCAAGCTAACGGGTTCGAAGAGTCAACAAGTCATCCAACAAAGGGTAGACTCGGACGAATCACGATCGAATCAAGATCAGTTTCGGACTCGGACTCAGAAGTGGATTTACTGCCTAATCAGGATCCGGATTTACTGCCAAATCAGGTTAGCGAGTCAAGTCCGGATAACTCAACCATAGAACCGAATCACAGACAAAACCGAAAAACCACGCCTAAGGGGGGCTCGGCCCAGAGCCGGCCACCTATAGGTGGCCGGCCCAGTTCTGTGCCCGGGCACAGTAAAGGTGGCCTATAAATAGGAGAGGTGGTTCATTTGTTCAAAGGTTGGATTTTTTTGGAACCGAATCACGGACTATTGAAGACTCAGATCTAAAAAAGATTCAAACTTTAGGACTTCGAGGACTTGCTCATCCAGATCTGGTGCTCGGCGATCGTCAACGCCAAATAAGGCAAGAGTTCGAGAGGACCGGATCTCAGATCTACGCAGGCACACTCCGGATCAAAGCTTGGCCTTTGATCCCGAGATTTGGGCGATTGTTTCCTTGGTGAACCAGTCCCCCCCGGCTATTATTTCCTTTGCGAAATAATACCTGTCGTACTACGTAGATCCGACCAGATCTAGATCGCGCGGTGGTCCACGGATAAACCCTGGCGTAGGCGAAGAACCCACAAAGCGAGCGACCGCAAAATAGGAGCTCGTGATTTATTCGACAAACAAGGATAAAAAGTTGTAATATTTCTTTTATTTTCTTTGATTTTCATTGTAACCGGATCTTATAAAAAGACCGGATCTTTGTAACTCAAAAAGTTGTTATTTAAGAGTGCAATGGAATCAATGAAGAAAGACACGATTTTTCCCGCGAACAATCTGGCGACCACAGTGGGAGCCGCCGATCTCGCTGCCGAGATCAGAGCGTCACAGCCGCGGATCTCAATCTCGGTCGTGGAGGAAGTCGAATACGAGTTCGACCAACAGAAGTTCGAGGAATACTTGTCGTCCTCGTCCGGATCAACCTCCCCCCGCAAGTCCAAGAAGTCCAAGTTCTCCTCCAGGAGGAAAACTCGTTGGTATGAAGACGTTAAAAACACCAACGAAGATCTCGCCCCGTTTGATGCCAAAGTCGCATCGGGTGAGATTCCTCCAATTCCCAACCAAGGCGGATCTACTCTAGCCAACCTTTCTGCCGCGGAAGGCGTGGTGACTCTCTCGAAAAGAGCTCGCCAAAGGCAACGTCAACGCCTTGCGAAACAATTCGCAAAGGCCATAGAGTCAGTTGACGGGATCCGCTACACGTGGATCTGAAGAATAGGAGAGGCAAAGAGCGCTCAACAACTGAAAGGAATGGCGGTTCTCTCAAGCGCGCCGACTCGAACGAATGGATCCGGTAAATGGAACCGTTCAACACTCGAAGAGCGCATACGCAAACGCCGCGCACGATATCAGCTGAGGCGGCGGGCTCAGAGCGCGAAGAAAGCAGCCCGCATGAGATGGCAGAGAGGATGTGGCCAAAGAAGCGCCACCATAACGCGCCCAGTATGGAGGCCGGAAGCCAGCTCCAAACAAAAGTTCACCACGGCGAATCAACCCAAATCAGTCGATAACTCCAATGCTTCTCTGGAAGATCCATGCAGAATCGTCCGCGAAGGGAAGAAATCAGTTTTGGAGCGCCTCGGTCCAATTCCGACGAGAGAGGCAAAAAGCTCCTGTTCAAGGATGCGTTTTGGGCCCGATGAAGAAAGCCCCGGATGACTCAACACGCGTGGGGCGCTCGTCACTCGCAACGTGATAAAAGGAAATCAGGGCAGCTATGCGCACTAATTTGCGCATGGTGAAGTCCAAGAGCCCTGCTTGAGAAACTCTACAAGCCCAAAAAGGCATATTTCGAGGCGCGTCAACTTTTGAAAGCCGCGAAGTAAGGTAGTTCGCATCTCAGTAAGGAAATCGTTATCGCGTCTGATGAAGAATTATCGTTAATACCTGAGAAATCGTGCCAACAACACGATAGGTTCTCCACTTTGCTAAAACGGACGACGCTTGTAACTATTCGTGCCTGGGGGTTAAGGAGGCAAAACCAAGAAAAGAGAAGTCCTTAAGGCTAGAACTCAGTGCCTTGTTCAAAGCTTATTCGGGCGGTACTGTCTGAGTGCAACTGCATCAAGGCAGTCACCGAGAGAGTTTCGGTGTTTGAAAGGCTTAGTACCGAAGCGTCAAAACCAAGGCATAGGCGTTTCCGGCAAAGAAGAATGGTGGTTGAAGATGGAGAATTTCCGAGGGTCACTACCAATATGACCAGCAAAAGGACATCGACAAGGGATAATCCTGAGTCAATTCCGGAAATACCCTGGTATCTAACTCGTCTGCAGTCTGGAGCCATTACACGAGGAACGTATGGTAGGGTTCGGACAACGTCGGACAATACCGTATCCAGTGAAGGACAACCCCGCGAGTCATTCATGATAAGCGCGGAACAAGTGGCCAAGATGCTCGAAGAAGCCATGACTAAACAACAGGAGACCTTCAGGTTCGAAATGCAGATGGCCATGCAGAACATGAGAGAAATGCATGAGCAACAAATTCAGGCACTGACGAACCAGCAAGGTGAACCAAGCCGCCGTAACCAGGTCGTTCAGGAAGAGGAGAACACGGATACAAATGAAGCTCGTAATCCCAATAATCCTCCTGTCAATGCAGGGGGTGGTAACGAGAATGCTAGCGAAAGCACAGACGAAAGTCTGAAGATCAAAAACCTCGAGAACAAGATCAATACGTTGATTTCTGCTCAAGAGGTGAAGAAAACGGGCATTATTGGTAAGGATATTAGTGCTCCTGGCTCTAGTGGTCGGCATACTATTCGTGGTCTTCATCCCGGGGTACTTGGACCAGATAGTGGACCTCAGAATGAACTGATGATTGTAGGTGTAAATTTTGATCTCCCGAAAACAGGGAATTTCGTTTGTATTGATAAGAAGGCTTATTACAAACTAATAAATCAAATGTTTACAACAGAAGCGGAGGGAAGGCCCTCCTTGTTTAACATGGGTTCCTCGGTGGCGATAGGACGCCTCGCTCGGTGCTCGCGCCGAGTCTGCTTCCCTTGGACGATCCGATCGAAGTTGCTGCCGGAGCTTCGGTTCTCAAATGAGGGAGCCTTTGGCAAAGGTCCAGGTTCAACCTTTGGGAGATTAGCCAGCAGAATATGCAACGGCCAATCCCTTTCTTCATGCTGCTGAAGATGGGTTTTAACAGGCAAGGGATGGCATGGGCCATCCCTTGATTCATGGGATTTGACCACTAATAGAGGTGAGGGAGATAGCTTGACTGCTCCTTGAATTATGGGATGTGACCACACGTTGTTCGGAGACGTCCTGCTGTTCATTCGTACCGTCAATGGTCATTCGAAGAGCTGTGCTCTGCATCACGCTACATAGGAGTGGGAAAGCCCCTCCTCGTATGCGTGACAACGGCTGTCAGATGCTTGCGTGGATCTGACCAACCACCGAGCGTTGGCGGCTCTCGTCCCTTCACCTGGACAACTGAGGTGAGCCGCATTTATGAGGGTGCAGGCTGTTTCGGCGCCTGTCCGCTCATTCGTACTGTGGACGGCCATCTGACGGGCCTGGAGTATTGTGCCCTCTCCCTTGATTTGTGGGATTTGACCACTGATGTAACTGTTCCCATACTCCAAGTGGGCAGTTGACAGTGAGCTGGCGAGTCTGCAGCTTGGGTCTGCAGGCGAGCTTAGGACTGCAGGCAGACTTGGGTCTGCAGGCGAGCTTGCAGGCGAACTGGGTCTGCAGGTGAGTTTGGGACTGCAGGCGGACTTGGGTCTGCAGGCGAGCTAGCAGGCGAACTGGGTTTGCAGGCGAGCTCAGGTGCGCAGGCAGACTTGGGTCTGCAGGCGGATTTGGGACTGCAGGCGAATTTGAGTTGCAGGCGAGCTCCTGAGCATGGATTGAAGAATAGGCCGTAACTTTCAAACCGTAAGTCGGAATTGGACGAATTATATATGAAAATCGCCTATCTCGACGAGATGGAGCCATCCGAACCAAGCCGATTCGCTTCCTCCGTTTTGCCAAATTCCTTACGGTTTGGGAGATATCTGCGTTTTCCCCTTTTTCGCTATTTCGGGTGAGGTTTTAGCAGTTTTGTTCTGAACTTCTCTGATAAGGATTTAAAGGCAATTTTTATTGCCTACAAAACCCCCTCCAAAGTTTTCAGACCTGAATCAGGCCGCATGGGGTCTGGAACACTTTGGATATGAAGTCCCGTAAAGTGATCCCTGCTCTTCACTCGCAGCTGATGATCGCCTTCTAGGATTTTGAGCAAACCCTCAGCTATCAACGGACTTGATTTGTCTTTACCAACTGCCGTTTGAGTTGGACTAGCCATGCTCTTGCCCTTAGCATGGTAAGTTGTCGAGGAGTCTCTCTTAGGCTCAATGCTAAAATTTCTCCTCTATCCTTAGCCTTTCGAGGCGTTTGGATTTAAGGGAGCAGTTTAACCTCGTATACCAGTCGGAGGGTAGGAGCAGTTTAGACTCATGCACCAGTTGGAGTGTAAGGGGGCAGTTTAGACTCATGCACCAGTTGGAGTCTAGGGGGGAAGCTTATCTTAGGGCAAAGATGAAGACGAACCCTGATTTGTCTTCTCTTGGGGCAAAGACGAACCCTGAAATAGCAGCACATCGCATAGTAGGCCACTATCAAACAACAACGCCTTTTATGGGAAAGACGGTGCTGGGAGAATCAAATCGTTCAGGGACGTATGAGTGTGACGATTGATTGGACAACATCATTTGCGGGAATGATGGTGTCGGCTATCAGAGGTAATCGTTAACATGATAGGGATTGCCGCGATCGGAGCGACTTTGAGGACCTACCATCCTTTTGAAGAGGATTGGTAAGTTGATTTGTCAGAGGTGACCGTTAACATGACAGTGGGGGTCCCGCCATCCTATTGAAGAGGATTGGCGGGGGATTGTGGCTTTGGTCCTAACTATCTGAAGGTTTGACCAAGTGGGAGTTTGATGCAGCCCACCTGAACTGCTAGTCTCGCCTGTTTTGAGCGGTTCGCCATAACCGGGAACCTGGCTCAAGAAGTGGGGCTCGCCTAAACTGTTAAACTTGCCTGATTTGAGCGGTTCGCCGAAACTGGGAACCTGGCTCAAAGAGATGGGCTCGCCTAAACTGTTAAGCTCGCCTGATTTGAGCGGTTCGCCGAAACTGGGAACCTGGCTCAAAGAGATGGGCTCGCCTAAACTGTTAAGCTCGCCTGATTTGAGCGGTTCGCCGAAACTGGGAACCTGGCTCAAAGAGATGGGGCTCGCCTAAGCTGTTAAGCTCGCCTGATTTGAGCGGTTCGCCGAAACTGGGAACCTGGCTCAAAGAGATGGGGCTCGCCTAAGCTGTTAAGCTCGCCTGATTTGAGCGGTTCGCCGAAACTGGGAACCTGGCTCAAAGAGATGAGCTCGCCTCAACTGTTAAGCTCGCCTGATTTGAGCGGTTCGCCGAAACTGGGAACCTGGCTCAAAGAGATGAGCTCGCCTCAACTGTTAAGCTCGCCTGATTTGAGCGGTTCGCCGAAACTGGGAACCTGGCTCAAAGAGATGAGCTCGCCTCAACTGTTAAGCTCGCCTGATTTGAGCGGTTCGCCGAAACTGGGAACCTGGCTCAAAGAGATGAGCTCGCCTCAACTGTTAAGCTCGCCTGATTTGAGCGGTTCGCCGAAACTGGGAACCTGGCTCAAAGAGATGAGCTCGCCTCAACTGTTAAGCTCGCCTGATTTGAGCGGTTCGCCGAAACTGGGAACCTGGCTCAAAGAGATGAGCTCGCCTCAACTGTTAAGCTCGCCTGATTTGAGCGGTTCGCCGAAACTGGGAACCTGGCTCAAAGAGATGAGCTCGCCTCAACTGTTAAGCTCGCCTGATTTGAGCGGTTCGCCGAAACTGGGAACCTGGCTCAAAGAGATGAGCTCGCCTCAACTGTTAAGCTCGCCTGATTTGAGCGGTTCGCCGAAACTGGGAACCTGGCTCAAAGAGATGAGCTCGCCTCAACTGTTAAGCTCGCCTGATTTGAGCGGTTCGCCGAAACTGGGAACCTGGCTCAAAGAGATGAGCTCGCCTCAACTGTTAAGCTCGCCTGATTTGAGCGGTTCGCCGAAACTGGGAACCTGGCTCAAAGAGATGAGCTCGCCTCAACTGTTAAGCTCGCCTGATTTGACAGGTGCCCTTGGTTCGCCAAAATTGAACACCTTGCTCACAGAGTGGGACTCGCCTAAACTGCTAGGCTCGCCCGATTTGAGCGGTTCGCCAAAACTGGGAACCTGGCTCAAGAGATTGGGCTTGCCTAAGCCGTTAGGCTCGCCTGATTTGAGCGGTTCGCCGAAGCTGGGAACCTGGCTCAAAGAGATGGGTTCGCCTAAACTGCTAGGCTCGCCCGATTCGAGCGGTTCGCCAAAAATGGGAACCTGGCTCAAGAGGTTGATTCGCCTCAAGCCTGAATAATAATTCAGGCTGTCGTGGGGGATGAGGGATTGCGCCTCGAGACGAGCGAGAGCTTTTCGTCGCCGCTGTTTGGATCTTTTTGAACGAGGAGCGTTCATGTCGACGACGGAGGCGTATTCTGCGTCGACACAAATGGTTGATTCCTCTTGCACAGGGGTCTGCGAGGATCGTTCATCGACCCATTCAGCAGCCCCTAGACCTGCATTCTCGAATCTCGGCTCGGCCTCAACTGGTTCGGGGGGAAAAGAACCCCCTGCCTCGGCTTGGGTAGATCCCTCAGGCTTGGTTGCCTCAGCCTCTTGGGGCTGGGCCACCCGCACGACTCTGCAACCATCGCGAGATGTATTGCTGCGAGAAGAGGACGATTGTAAGTACCCTTCGAATTTGATCACAAGGGACTCAACAGTAGTCCCTGCAGCAACTTCGTCAGACTGCGCCACCACCAATTCATCTGAATGAACGGATTCTCCCACTGTGGTCGCCATCTTCTGTAGGGTGAAAATTTGATTCTTCCGAAGAAAGGAGTTTCGTTTGTATTTATAAGAAAGCTTATTACAAACTAACAAATCAAATGTTTACAACAGAAGCAGAGGGAAGGCCCTCTTTGTTTTGTGTGGGGACTTTAGGTGGCGATAGGATGCCTCGCTCGGTGCTCGTGCCGAGTCTGCTTCCCTTGGACGATCCGATCGAAGTTGATGCCGGAGCCGGAGCTTCGGTTCTCAAATGAGGGAGCCTTTGGCAAAGGTCCAGGTTCAACCTTTGGGAGATTAGCCAGCAGAATATGCAACGGCCAATCCCCCTTCTTCATGCTGCTGAAGATGGGTTTTAACAGGCAAGGGATGGCATGGGCTATCCCTTGATTCATGGGATTTGACCACTAATAGAGGTGAGGGAGATAGCTTGACTGCTCCTTGAATTATGGGATGTGACCACACGTTGTTCGGAGACGTCCTGCTGTTCATTCGTACCGTCAATGGTCATTCGAAGAGCTGTGCTCTGCATCACGCTACATAGGAGTGGGAAAGCCCCTCCTCGTATGCGTGACAACGGCTGTCAGATGCTTGCGTGGATCTGACCAACCACCGAGCGTTGGCGGCTCTCGTCCCTTCACCTGGACAACTGAGGTGAGCCGCATTTATGAGGGTGCAGGCTGTTTCGGCGCCTGTCCGCTCATTCGTACTGTGGACGGCCATCTGACGGGCCTGGAGTATTGTGCCCTCTCCCTTGATTTGTGGGATTTGACCACTGATGTAACTGTTCCCATACTCCAAGTGGGCAGTTGACAGTGAGCTGGCGAGTCTGCAGCTTGGGTCTGCAGGCGAGCTTGCAGGCGAACTGGGTCTGCAGGTGAGTTTGGGACTGCAGGCGGACTTGGGTCTGCAGGCGAGCTAGCAGGCGAACTGGGTTTGCAGGCGAGCTCAGGTGCGCAGGCAGACTTGGGTCTGCAGGCGGATTTGGGACTGCAGGCGAATTTGAGTTGCAGGCGAGCTCCTGAGCATGGATTGAAGAATAGGCCGTAACTTTCAAACCGTAAGTCGGAATTGGACGAATTATATATGAAAATCGCCTATCTCGACGAGATGGAGCCATCCGAACCTAGCTGAAGGCTTCGGTTCACTTCCTCCGTTTTGCCAAATTCCTTACGGTTTGGGAGATATCTGCGTTTTCCCCTTTTTCGCTATTTTGGGTGAGGTTTTAGCAGTTTTGTTCTGAACTTCTCTGATAAGGATTTAAAGGCAATTTTTATTGCCTACACACACCTGGGGGTAATCTCCGGTAATGAGCCTCTGATGGTTCGGTCATTCGTCGGCACTCTACGCGGAGCCGCCTTCGATTGGTATCACCGCCTCAAGCCAGATAGCGTGAACAGCTGGGACGATATGGAGACCATGTTCCTCACCAATTTCTTCGACGACGACACCGAGATATCTATCGGATCATTGCTCGATGAGAAGCAGAAAGACGGGGAGTTAGTCGACACCTTCGAATGAATTGTCGTGACCCGATCACTGAGGAGTTCATTCTCCAGACTTGCCACAACAACCTTGCACTGGACGTGTTGGAAGCAATGGGAACAGCACCGTCTGATACTTGGAAAGACTTGAAGGTGCGCGGTGAACAAGCCGAACGCTTCCTCCGAAGGAAGAAGGCCGAGAGGAACCGACCGGCGGTTAATCCGCTCAACTCAAACTTCGCCTCTCATGGTAAGGGCAAGGCACCTGTAGCTGCTGATGGTGCTAATCAAACGTCACAACTGCAATCCCGAAGGCAGCAAAAGACTTCGGGTCCGAGACTCCAAAAAGAGTACTCTTTTAAGGACGAAGACGTTCCAGCCATCTTCGAATCCCTCCTTGGAAGCAACAGGATCAAGCTACCACCTATCACAAATCAGGAGGAAGCTGACAACACTACGGACCCAAAGTACTGTGCATACCACAGGAGGGTCGTTCATCCCATGCTTTGCTCTCAAGAGTAGCATTCAGACCTTGGTTGAAGCCGGCGTCATAACGCTAAGGTAAGCCAATTGAGAACGGCAAGACTCCAAAGAGTATACGAGTATAAACTGTTTCTCAATCCTCCAACAAGTGCATGAGGTTAAACTGCTTCCTTACATACTCCAACAGGTATATGAGTCTAAACTGTTTCCTTTCTTTCACGGGAAGTTCCTGGAGAATACCATGCTTGATATTCTTAAGGATAACCCGGACACCCAACTGAGTACAATACCATACCCAGTTTTGCAAAGGAAGCTGGGGGTAGATGATTCATGTAACGGGAAGTTCCCAAAAGAAATCCATATAGTGTATTCTTAGGGATAATCCGGTCACCACAGCAAGATGATGAATAATAAACTCCCATTCAAATTCTCACCGCGTCTGTGCACTCAACACTCTCCCCCTCTCGATTCCCCCAATGAACGAGAGGTCCACAAATCGAGTGATCAAACCTTCCTACAGTTAGGATCGTCTCAAACTCCCATTTGGTCAAACCTTCCTATAGTTAGGACCACAACCAAAATCTCCTCTCGATTCCCTCCATGAACGAGAGATCCACTTTCAAATCGGGTGATCAAACCTTCCTACAGTTAGGATCACCTCAAACTCCTGCTTAGTCAAACCTTCCTACAGTAAAGACCAAAACAACAATTCACTCTCGATAAACGAGAAATTCACCTTTAGTTCGGTAATCAAACCTTCTGACAGTTAGGATCATCCGAAGTTTTCGATTCTCGGAGTGGAGGTCCCACTCCTAGTTTCATCGTTCCGGATTCTGGGGGTGGAGATCCCACCTCGAGTCTCCTTTCCAGCTGAAGATAGAATATAAAATTCTTCTTCTTTAGTGTCGGGAGATAGAATATAAAATTCTTCCTCTCCTATTTTGGGTTCGTCTTTGCCCCAAGAGAAGACACCACCTTTTTTAACTCTCAAAATCTGTGCCTCACAGGTACAGGGAATTTTATCCCGAATCCTAAGTAGGGATAAGTCAACGCCTAACACGCGTTGCCGGTTTAGTCTTTCACCGATTGAAAAAGACACTAGAATTTTATTCTAGGAAGTTTATCCCGAATCCTAAGCAAGGATAAGTCTGCGCCTAACACGCGCTGCCGATTTAGTCTTTCTCCGTAGAAAAAGACACCAGAGTTCGATTCTGGGGTATCCTATCCTGAAACCTAAGCAGGGATAAGTCTGCGCCTAACCCGCGCTGCCGGTTAGTTCTTAACCGTCAAAAAGAACAATCGTTCACATATTCAACATTGTGGCAGGTTGTTATTAATAACACCAAAATCCATGCCTTACACGCATGGGGAATTTCATCCTGAATCCTAAGAAAGGATATGCCGACGCCTAACACGCGTCGCCGGTTTAGTCTTTTACCGATTGAAAAAGACACCAGAATACCAGTCTGGGGTATTTTTATCCCGAAGCCTAAGTAGGGATAAGTCAACGTCTAATACACGTTGCCGGGTAGCCTATTCCCGTAACAATGGCGAAGCCTATGTATTCCTAAGAGCGTTAACTCTCTTAGCACAACGTTACATGCGGAACGGATTTAGACAATCCGCATGCTAGCCCGACTCAAAGGGTAGTCGGTAAAGGCTTATCAAACCCGTTGAAGGCTGGGGGTTAGCTAAAAATCCTAAAGTCAGCACCTAACACGCGTCGCCGGGTAGTCTATTCCCGTGAGAAAGACGAAGTCTACGTATTCAATATCGTAGCACTAAGAGCGTTAATTCTCTTAGCACAACGTCACATGCGGAACGGATTTAATAATCCGCATGCTAGAGCCCGACTCAAACGGTAGTCGGTAAAGGCTCATCAAACCCGTTGATGGCTGAGGGTTTGCCAAAAATCCTATAAATACGAGAGTCACTGACGCATCAGCTTCATTAGTTGGTCTAGTGACTTGAGCATCCAAGGACATTCGAAACCCTAGGGTTAACGCCGGTCAACGCATTACCCTAGGTCAACGCCAGTCAACGCGTTGCGAGCAAAAAGTCAACGTACAACGTTCAAAACCCTAAGGTCAACGCCGGACAACGCGTAACCCTAGGTCAACGCCAGTCAACGCGTTGCGATCAAAAAATCAACGTACGACGTTCAAAACCCTAAGGTCAACGCCGGTCAATGCGTAACCCTAGGTCAACGCCAATCAATGCGTTGCAATGAAAGAATCATTACTCCGAAAAGTATACGAGTATAAACTGCTTCTTAATACTCTAATAAGGTATATGAGTATAAACTGTTCCCTATTTTTGGTTGAGAAGTTCCTGGAGAATATTTTTCTAAATATTCTTAAGGATAACTCAACAACACTACGCCGGACAACGCGTCGCAAATAAAGACTCAACGCCAACATTCGAGGGTCAGTTCTACGTTGAACCAACAAACATGAGCTAAAGATCATAAAATCAGGAATCGACTTCAAATTCAGAATTCCGACAACGGTCAGACAATAAATGCAGCACCGAAAACCTCACAGACATTCGACAAAGCACCGAATAGCCTGAAGGACTGAAGGAATCAAGATGAGAAGCCACTCCAAACATCCCGAAGGATGGGACAATCATATCCAAAGTATTCCAGACTCTTCTATAAAAGAACGAGGCTGAAATACTTTAGAGGGGGTATCTGTAGGCGCATAAAATTGCTTATAGATCCCTTCATACGGCTCAGCACGAACCGACGAACCAACGAGGCAACAAGGTTAAGCAACTGAATAAATCCATTCACGTGCGGAATCAAGCTAACGGGTTCGAAGAGTCAACAAGTCATCCAACAAAGGGTAGACTCGGACGAATCACGATCGAATCAAGATCAGTTTTGGACTCGTACTCAGAAGTAGATTTACTGCCTAATCAGGATCCGGATTTACTACCAAATCAGGTCAATGAGTCAAGTCCGGATAACTCAACCATAGAACCGAATCACAGACAAAACCGGAAAACCACGCCTAAGGGGGGCTCGGCCAAAGCCGGCCACCTATAGGTGGCTGCGGCCACAGAGCTGAGCACCTATAGGTGGCTCGCCCAGAGCCGGCCACCTATAGGTGGCCGGCTCAGTTCTGTGCCCGGGCACAGTAAAGGTGGCCTATAAATAGGAGGCTTGGTTCATTTGTTGAGAGGTGGGAATTTTTGGAGGCGAAGCCCTGCTGGATTGAAGACTCAGATCTAAAAAAGATTCAAACTTTAGGACTTCGAGGACTTGCTCATCCAGATCTGGTGCTCGGCGATCGTCAACGCCAAATAAGGCAAGAGTTCGAGAGGACCGGATCTCAGATCTACGCAGGCACACTCCGGATCAAAGCTTGGCCTTTGATCCCGAGATTTGGGCGATTGTTTCCTTGGTGAACCAATCCCCCCCGGCTATTATTTCCTTTACGAAATAATACCCGTCGTACTGCGTAGATCCGACCGGATCTAGATCGTGCGGTGGTCCACGGATAAACCCTGGCGCAGGCGAAGAACCCACAAAGCGAGCGACCGCAAAACAGGAGCTCGTGATTTGTTCGACAAACAAGGATAAAAAGTTGTAATCTTTCTTTTATTTTCTTTGATTTTCATTGTAACCGGATCTTATAAAAAGACCGGATCTTTGTAACTCAAAAAGTTGTTATTTAAGAGTGCAATGGAATCAATGAAGAAAGACACGATTTTTCCCGCGAACAAGTCTCTCTCTTTTATATCTTGCGGTAAGATTCCATGTACGACGTAGTCGATAATGGGGAATCGCCAATCTCGAGTTTCGAATTCAAATTTGGCCGTATGCACCTCTTTGGTATCCAAGGCGCATTCTGGTACAAAAAGTTGATGAGTTTTGATAGTAATCCATTGTTCTGTGTTGGGAGGTTGTGTCAAAGATACTGATAATGCTGCCAATGCGTCTGCATATGCGTTTTGAAGATATGGAATGTATTCGATGAAGAATTCTTCAAATGAATCTGCCATCTCGATGGCCACCTTATGGTATGGTATCAAGTCTTGATTCCTGACTTCGTACTCTCCTCAAATTTGATTAACTATCAATTGAGAATCACCAAAAGCTTTGAGATATTCGACCCCGAGTTCTTTGGTAAAATTAAGTCCGATAAGCAGCACGTTATATTCGGCTACGTTGTTGGAGCATTTTCCTATCAATGAGTAGGCTCGGGGTATCACATGCTTCTCCGGGGAGACTAGGACGACTCCAACTCCTGCAGAGATTTTAGACTTTCTGGGGGTGCCTGCCGTATTAGTTGCTCGTGAAGCGCCGTTGAAGTATAATTGCCAAATGTGTTGATGATAAATAACATTGACCTTATGAGTTTCATCTGGCAAATCTTCATTACAATTTGGCTACATCAGTTGTAGGGTTAGCTGCCAAAAGATCGCAAATCATACTGAGACAGGAGTAGGGTCCATTTTGCTAATATCCAATTCATAGACTCCGGTTGTGTCATGAATACTCGAACTGGGTTAACATTTGAACTGACGTAGATTGTCTGTCCTACAAGATAGTGCCGCATCTTTTGGATGGCGAACACCAACGCGAGGCACTCTTTCTCAATCATTGGATATCGAGATTTAGCACCTACCAAGGTTCGGCTTAAGTAATAAATGGCATGTTCGTGATCGTTATCATCGTCTTGTGTGAGCAAAGAACTTAACGAGTGGTTCATCGCCTTAATATAAATCAAGAACGGTTTATCTGATTTCGGTACCACGAGAACAGGAGGATTCGCCAGATATGCTTTGATATCCTCAAATGCGTTTTGACAAGCATCGTCCCAAACGAAAGACACACCCGTCTTGGTGATTTTGGAAAATGGTTGGCATTTTCCTGATAAATTCGAAATGAAACGACGGATATAGGCTAGCCGTCCTTATAATCCTCTGAGTTCTTTAAGGGGGGTTAATTGTTAGGACAAATTAGGGCCAAGTAGGAAAATTATTCCAATGGAACAATTTTACCCCTTTGGGATATTTTGAGTGGGGTGAAGTGGGATAAAGTGGGATAATGGGATAATTTGAGCATTTGATTTGACAATTCATGTAGGATAATTAATGATGTGGCACCTTATTAAAATATAATTTTATCTATTAATTACTTAATATAATACATTATTTTATTTATACAAAAATATAATATGTTATACAATAATTACTAATTAACATTATATTAGTATGCTACATTATATAATAAATGATATAATATATGAATAATATATATAATATAATACTTTAATAATATATTATTTAATTTAATATATTATAATATAGTATCATAGGATATAATGTACTTTATAAAATATTATAATATTTTACTTTATTCAATGTAATATTTTTTAAAATTTTATATTAAAATTAAAATATAATATAACATATATATATTACATGATAATTACAATAATATATATTAAAAGGTATCATGTTATAGTTAATATATTATATTATTTCAAACTATAATATTATATTATATTATATCATAATATTTTACTAATATTAGTAATTATTATATTATATTATATTATATTATTATTATATTATATATCATGTCATATGTTTATAATATAATTGCATGTATTAGTTAAGTAATACAAAAATATTTTAAAATTATCCCAATTGCCTTCAAAGTGGAATAACATTGTTCCAATATGGAGGATGGGGTAAATTTTGACTATTGGGACAAAATTTTTATATATGAGTGGGGTAATTTTATCCTAAATGGTGTAATTGTCTCACTAGTGTTCTAAAAAACCAATAACACAAAAGGGTATTATCCTTGTTCCATTGTCCCAATGAATAACACTATAAAATAGAATCTCCAAAATTATCCCATTATCCCCCAAAATATCCCAACTAGTAACCCCCCTATGGTTTCTTGGGGGTTACAAATCGTTATTGTTTTCACTTTGTCGGGGTTAATACGGATACCCTTTGTGATGATGATGAATCCCAGAAACTTACCACTCGATGTTCCGAGGAAAGACTTGGTGGGGTTCATCTTCAACTGATGAGTTCTCATGAGATCGAACATTGTCTTCAAATCTTTGATATGGTCGTCTTTATTACGACATTTCACGACTAGGTCATCGACATAGCATTCAACGGCTTTCCGGAGGTGTTCCTGGAAAGTTTTTGACATCGCTCGTTGATAGGTCGCGCCTGCGTTCTTTAATCCGAAAGGCATAACCGTATAGTAGAAGACACCGAGAGGAGTCCTGAATGTGGTATGTTTTTTGTCGTCTGGGTACATCTTGATTTGATTATAACCTGAAAATCCGTCCATGAAGGACATTCTCTCAAATCCACACATATTATCGATAATAACATTTGTGATTGGAATAGGAAAATCATCTTTTGGGCAAGCCGTGTTCAAATCTCTGAAATCAATACAGATCCTGATTTTTCCATTTTTTTGAGGACTGGTACGATATTTGCCAGCCAATTGGGATGTTGTTCTTCTCTGATAAAACTAGAATCAATCAATTTCTTGACTTCTGCCTCAATTGCCTCCATAATTTGTGGACAAAACCGTCTCTGCGCCTGTTTGATGGGTTTGGCATCCGATTTGACGTTGAGGCGGTGCATTGCTATGTTTGGATCAAGTCTTGGCATATCCTTGTAATTCCAAGCAAAGACATCTATGTATTCCTTAATGAGGGCGATCAATTCTTCCTTCTCGTCTAGTGGAAGACTATCACTAACGAATATAGGTTTTGGACTCTCTTTGTTTCCCATGTTTACCTGGACTACTTTGTCTTCGGTGGGTAGTTCCCTTTGCTCGTAACGATCCCCATACTAAATAATCAGGTGATGGATCCACGGGTCTTCTCAAGTTAGCATTTGATCGTCTTCCTCTATGGTGGTATGATCGACTGTGGTCATATTCGACATTAAGTTTTTGAATATTTCCCCAATACTAACATCAGAATCCCAATTGGAAGAATCGGATGAGTATCCGTCCTTGTTTGCTACTTGATCGAAGACTTGCCCGCAACTTTCTTCATCAGATGAAGAGGCATAGCCCAAGCCCCTTTTATAGCCATAATAATTATCAGGTTTTCCTTTTGGTACATAGGCCAGACGAGGTGGAACTCGTGGACCTCGACCAAAATAGAGGCCTTCTTCAAGTGCGAAATTATATCCCAACTTCTTCATTAAATCACACGATTGCAGACTATACTTGGAGAGATGGGGTCTGGGTTTTTCTTCATCATTATTTTCCTTTAAAAATGGATTTGACGGTGGGAATATTTCCCCTCTGTCGAAAACTAACTCTTTTCCACCCTCTGCCCTTTTGTTGTTAAGCAGGAGGATCGAAGCGGCAGGTGTATGTCAGGGTTCTTATATAATCCTTACATTATATCGTCTAGATACGGTGAGTACTCTAACTCATCGTTTATTACTTCTTTGGCGAGTTGCCAATAACAACTACTATCTGACGATTCACCGTCGTCAGGATTGATTACGAAGGGTACAATGTCATTTAGTACAAAACTACCATTATAATCAAGCCTAGCTTTAGTATTTGCCTCCTCTCTACTGTTCGTACCTTGAGCCGATGATTTGGTGTCAGATTCAGCACCATATAGAAAGAAGTCAGTAAAGTAATTTTCCAACCCCTTAAACGGTTGCTTATCTGCAACCACCATCCTTATCTTATTTTTAGCGTCTATGTATTTTAGATATTGATGGAGAGTTGAGGGGATGATAAGATTACCATGGATCTAAGACCGTCCTAATAGTAGATTGTAGGAGGTTTCCGCGTTAATCACGTAACACGTGACTTTAGACTTTAAATCCCTAAGTTGACATTTTACCCGTATTTTACCTAAAGGCCAAGATTGTACATCAGTCGGAGCGGCATGATGCTAACATCAAAACCCAGATCGACTTGGATCCGGTTTACGACGCTAGAGCTGATGTATCCGGTGAAGTATAAGGGCCTATCATGTTTTAAGTTTCTAACTTGCATATCATCTTTGGTGAATGTTATGCTAGGGAATTGCTTAGCCGTCAAATCACAATGTTGAATTAAGAGTTCCGGATCTTTAGGAGCTGGTTTGATGCGAGTGAGAAACACGTTCGCGTCGGCCAGGGCTTCTTGCAAGGCTTCCCTCGTGTCTTTATAGAGACACGTCAATTCATACAATGTTATTCTTGCTAGGATGTTGGCTAACTGAGTCATAACATCAAAGCGGTATGGTGCGCTTAAATTCCCAGGTTTATCTCTCCCAATCGGGCGACTGAATCGAGACTATTTCGGGTTCTGGACCTCCTAGTGTTGGAGTTCTTTTCCTTTTTGTTTACTAGTTGGTTGTTGTTGAGATTTTTCCGCAGGTGTAGGGGGAGTTGTAGCCACCCCCAGCTCAGCCAATGTCTTAGCATTTGGGTCAGAGGCTTCAGGATACTTGTAATGGTACTTATTTCCACCCCTGGTAGCGAACACTTCTTGTTCGTCCTTAGAAAGTTATAACGTAAGGAGACCTTCATCATCTTTTTCAGGAATTACTATGGCGGGACAGCAGGATTTGCCCTTGTTTTTAGATTTCTTCTTAGATGAGGAACCTGTCCTTTGCTCATCATTGAGTAAATCTGGATGGACCCAAAGAATTTCGCCGTTAGAAGTTGTGTGCTGCACCAGTCCCTTCTTCCATTGTCCATGGAGATCATCATTAATAGTTTTCACCTTCACTTTTGGAACAGGCTCTGGTTAGAACCATGACATAAGGACCGATCCAAAGCTATTAGAAACTGCATTTGCGCCCACTTTCTTTTCCTTAGGCTATTTTGGAGTGATGATACCCACATCAATTAGGGCTTGAATTTTGTCTTTGAGAGTGTAGCATGTCTTTGTGGGATGGTGGACTATTCTGTGGAACGTACAGTATCGTGGGTCTGTAGTTTTGTTAGCTCCCTCATGATCAGTGATTTGGGGTAGCTTAATTTTATCGTTCTCCAACAAGTATTTAAAAATACCGGGAACCTCATCTTCCTTGAAAGAATATTCTTTTGGGAATTTTGGCTCAATAGTCTTCTGTTGCCTTGGAGGCCATTGTTGCTATTGGGGTGTTTGCTGCTTTGATGTTTGTCGTTGCGGCTGCTATTGGGGTTGCAATTGGAATGTCTAATTTGCATCCGCTACATTTGCCTATGCCTTACCTTTTCCAAGAGGGGTGAAGTTCTGTTTTGAGGCATTATTGGATGGTTGACCCCTTTCAGCTTTCTTCCTTTTGAGGAAGCATTCAGCCTGCTCCCCTCACACCTTCAACTCTTTCCATGTTTTGGATGGTGTCATGCCCATAACTTCTAACACATCCAAGGAAAGGTTGTTGTGACACGTTTAGAGAATAAATTCTTCAATGATCGGGTCTCGACAGTTTATTGCCTTGTTCCGAAAACGTTTGACGAAGTTCTCAACCAGCTCCCCATCTTTCTACTTCTCGTCAAAGAGTGTTCCAACAGACACTTCAGTATAATCATCGAAGAAGTTGGTGAGAAACATAGTTTTCATATCATCCCAGCTATTGATACTTCCTGTCTTGAGATGGTGGTACCAATCAAGAGCACCCGCGCAAAGAGTTCCCACAAATGATCGTACTCTTAGAGGTTCATTGCCGGAAATGAACCCTAGGTGAGACTTGAAGTAAATTAGGTGTTGAGTGGGTGAACCTCTTCCGTCGAAATGCGTGAAGTTAATCAGGTTAAACTTTACTGGGTATGGAATTGATTCCCATTCCCTTGGATAAGGTCATAGAATACCGGTCTTCTTTACCTCTTGAGTAGACATTAAGGCATCGATCTTGCTTTCAAGATATTTCATCTTGAGTCCCTCAGCTGCATCTTTCTTAGAATGATCCTGGGGGGAAATGACATAGTCCTCTTTTGCATTGTTATTTCCCGAGGGACCACCCCCAGCATTGTTGCCAACAGGAGGAGCATCAATGATGATATTCTCGTCTACTTCCCACCCCCAGCATTGTTGCCAACAGGAGGAGCATCAATGATGATATTCTCGTCTACTTCCCGATCACTATTGAGTTGGTTAGGATTATATGATATTCTCGTCTACTTCCCGATCACTATTGAGTTGGTTAGGATTATTACGACGGCTAGACTCTCCCTACTGATTTGTCAGCACCGTGATTTGTTGGTCATGCATTTGCCTTATCTGCTGCATAGCCATCTCTATTTCAAATTTAAAATTCTCTTTCTCATTGGTTAAAGCATCATCAAGAATCTTAGCCATCTGTTCAGTGCTGATCATAAATGACTCGTAGGATTGTCCCATGCTAGATGCCATATCACTGGAAGCCAATGTGGAACAAGCATCTGATGTTTCATTGTCTGAGGACTGTGACCTCCTGGGTCTTGGTCTGATAGTTCCAGACCGTAGCTAAGTCATGCGCTGAGACACTTCTACAAAAGGTTCAGGACTGAAGCATCATAAGGACTTGCCTTTATCTGCCATGTTGATAGTTACCCGAGGAAACTCGTCACTTAAGCCAGTCGGCCTTCTTTTGCTGAAACGCCTTGTTTTTGGTGTGGATGTTTCCGTAGAGATCCATTCGAATACAGAGACCCTCTGGGGAGCGGTCTTGTGGCAGCTGCATTCTAACAACACTGCTTTGAGGATTTTCACGCACGGACAGTAAGAGCCCGTTTCTTTGGTATTTCTCTTTCGAGATTTGGTCGTACCCCTAGTCTGATAGTATAACTCATTGGCATGATTATCAGAGTAACCTATCATACGTGGGTAGGATTTTCCAAGTCCAACATTGTCATCTCCTGACGAACACACTTCCCTGGTGTTCTCAAGAGTCACTCGTTTGGAACTACGCGTTTGTAAATGCGAGTCCTGACGAACACACTTCCCTGGTGTTCTCAAGAGTCACTCGTTTGGAACTACGCGTTTGTAAATGCGAGTCCTCAACGGGCTCTTGGACTTCAACTCTCAAGAGTCACTCGTTTGGAACTACGCGTTTGTAAATGCGAGTCCTCAACGGGCTCTTGGACTTCAACTCATAATCCGAAGCGAGCGGTTACAGGTACTTTCTCAGCACGAGAGATTCTAAATTTGTTGGGATGATGCACACGACCCCCAGTCTGATGAGTTGTTTGGCTTTCATTAGCTAAAACCAAAGGTTCTTTAATCAGAGTTTTACCTCAATCTTCGTGCAAATGACCGAGACGATCTGTAATCTTCATTTTGAATTTTGATAAGTCCACACTATCATGAAGCTTAAAGGGGGGTATGAAACTTGTTGTGATGGGAACCGGGGCCTTTGGAGACTCAAAAAAGACTGCATGAGGTGAAATAGGAGCGAAATAGGGCTTGGTGGCTCGAAAGTGGCGCGAGTCTCCATTTGGTGACTCGGCCTTGGCTGAGCCAGTACGTGGAAGTTTTTCTTTTTCGACGACTTCGGGCATCTTTCTATGTTTTTTCTCCATACTTTGCATAGTTTTGGTGGTTTTTGGGCCACCTCTTCTTTCTATAGTTTCTTGGCTTCCTGTATAAGGATTCTTGCATGCGCAAGCAATGCGCGACATTTCTGCATGCGTTCCTCAAGGGTTGAACGGGTCCTTTTAACACGGATCCACTCATCCTCTACTGGTTTGAAGGAGAAGGTACTCGCTCGCTGTTGTGGTGTTTGGCGCCTCCTAGACCTCAGGTCTGCCTCATAACGGATCCCGTCAACTAGCTCCAAGACCTTGGTGAATTGGCGTGCAAGGCGTTTGCGTCATCTTTGTCGTGCTCTCTTTGACAGAGTTGACACGCTTTCAACAATAGGCTCCTTGACCAAGGAAAGGTTCAGTTCCGAAGGCCTGGCTTCTTCAAACATCGTAGGAGCATTAGAGTATAAAACTACAACAGTAATGGTACAGAGCTTATCATCTTGGGTCTTCAGATTTGAAGACCAACGAACTTTCCTTGTGGAAGAGTTCTTCTTGCTCTTATGAGGAGAAGATGATCCGGAGGAGGAAGAAATATACTCTTCATACTTCTGTTGGTCGAACTCGTATTTGACCTCTTCATCAACTGGGATGAGAATCCTTGGTTGCGACACCACAACCTTCGCAGAAAGGCCGTCGGATCCCACTGTGGTCGCCAGTTTGTTTTTGTGAAAAGTTTCTTTCATTATCATCAAACCTGTTACATCGTTTATCGATTACAAGTTTGAAGAAAACAAAGAAAAGTTGATCTTTTTATAAGATCTTCTTATAATAAAAAATAAGATTACAACTTTATCAAACAAAACGCAGAGGACGTTTATCACCCGCTACTTCACGTGGGATCTTTGCCTATGCCGGGGACGCGTTAGTCCGTGAACCACCGCGGATCAGATCCGGTTGACAAGTGTAATTAATGCTCTTGCTTCACGAAGGAAACAATCGTAGCAGCGATAATCACGACCAAGCGGGATTGTGGCTTTTCTCGAGATCAAAACAAAGTTTAATCCGGAGGAAGGAGGGGAAGAGAATCTCGGATCTTTCGAAGGCTTTTTTCTTTATGAAAAAGTTTGCCAAGATCTGCTGATTCTCCTCTGAAATTCATGGTCTACTGTTCAATTGGACAACACCTCGCCCTCAGATCTCAGATCCTCTCAATTGAAGACCCTGGGCTTCTATTTATAGGCTTTTGTCGCTACGTTTTCTGATAAGATTAAGTGTTTTGACATCATATGTAGTTGATAACTGCCCAGGTGCCCATAAGAATAGCTTCAGAACAGTTAGGGAGGTCTTGGGACGTAAGAATTCTAATAAAATATCGAAATCTGTGTTTTGGGATGTTTGGGAGGCCCAGATAGTCATGGTGACTCGGAGCTGTACGAGTCACCATTTGGTGACTCGGCCTGTGCGAGTCACCATTTGGTGACTTGGAGCAGTGCGAGTCACCATTTAGTGACTCGGCCTGTGCGAGTCACCATTTGGTGACTCGGAGCAGTGTAAGTCATCTGGCTAAGTGTTATGTCTTTTTGACTCTTTTGTCTATTTGCAATTCCTACGGTTCGCTTGCTCTCCCCTTTACGTGTGTTTCGTTAATTTGTTGACTTGTACGCTTTTACCAATTCGCTTCATGCATTTCATCGTCGTCAGATAAACTTCTTTGACTCAGATGATGTCGTTCATCATCTTCTTTTTGTCTTGAGCTACGCGGGGGAACCCCTCGGCAATTTTGGTCGTCTACAGTATGGTTGGTTATATCTTAGGATGTTGGGAGGCTGAGCTGAAGCGTAGTGGGTTATATTCACCTATACGGGCCACTATGTACAGACTCCCGATCAGCAGCTATCATTTCTTGGCATTGCTGGAGTTTTACAACCCTGATAGTAACACTTTTCTAACTTGCAGTGGAGAGTTAGGGTTAGCTCTTCATGAGATGCACAAGGTTTCTGGTCTTCTAATAGGAGATTGTCTATATCAAGAGTATTTTTCCTCTAACTTGTAGTTGGGACAACTACAGAGGGATTCCTCTGACATGTATGACACGCTCTGGGACCTTACGTGTCATTATCATACATCCCTGGTTAGCATGAGTCCTCTGTCGAAGAAGAAGAAGCAGGTCAGCTAGAAGCAGTTTGCTGATTACTTATTTTAGCATTTGGAGAGTAGTTCGGGTGAGACTATTTGTGAGTTGGCCCCTTTGACACCTTCTGCCATTAATGGTTTAATTGAGAAAGTCGGCGTTTGTTCATTTACCACTGCTAGTGTTAAGGGTTCCTTTATAGCGAGGACTAAATTTTGGACGTTCCTGTGCCATACACGAAAATCTATTCGGTCTAAGACCCTTCTGGTGGGCTATCTCGCTCTCTGGTTGAAGAAATGTGTCGTTCTATATTAGTTCTTCGATGCCTTGCCTATTGAGGTCCTCCTCCCCGCCATTCAGTTACCTCAAGGGAAGGATCTTTCTCTGCTTTTGGCGATGCTTGCCGGCATTCATTATAGGCTTAGGTATTTGGTCGATGGTTTTACACATATGGGTTCTGAACCGTCGACCGAGATTCTCTCCATAAAGGTTGCGCTTCTGTATACATACTTGATGGCATGGCTCATCGTTCACTATCCTGACTTGATGTCGACGCCTAGTACTATCGATGCCTTTGTTCCTTTTCTACAGTTGTTAGAGGGGAGCAAATGGTATGCGAAGAACTTCACTGATGTACATCGAGAGCTTCAGGTTCGTAGGAGCTGGGAGTTCTTCAGGTGTTTTCCTCGCTTCTTGGGCTGCTATGATGACGTATTGATTGATGACGAGAAACCTAGGACCGGGCAGACCTCTCTTGATATTGGTTGCTTCCGTTGGTTGGTGAACATTCGCACTGGATACCTCATTCTTCGGGTGAAGGATCGTTGCCACATAGAGCCCTATCTCCCTTGCCGTTTCGTTTGTCATTTTGGATATGACCAACTATATGTTCGGAACCCGAACCGAGGCTTGAGGACTGAAGGATGTCTTATTGACGGCGACCGAGCATGGCTGTGGACTATGATGGGTTGTACCGGCGCCCATTTCGCTCTCCCTTCATCCAAACGCAAGCCATCGCTTACTTTTCCTAGCTGCAAATGGTTCCTTTCTACCAACGAGCTTCTAGATGTGAAGAGTCTCTCAGAGTTGGAGGCTGAACACTTGGTCCATACTACCATTAAAGCTGCTCGTAAGGCTGGGCTTTTGAAGAAGCGGGGGAAGAAACCTGTCAAACCCTCTTGTTCGAGCAAAATCTAGATGGAGGATGATGAGGAGCTCCTTCCTATTGATGATGAGGATGAGACTTCTGAAGAAGAATTTAGGGATATGGACACCGAATTTGGAGTTGAGGAAGAATTTGAGACAGGTCTGTCAGACTCTTTCTTTTCAGAATTAATGGATCTGGCATTTCTTCGTTGGTCTCAACACTCTAGATCTCGACCAGCTCCTCCAGAGCCGGAACGAAAGGTTTTATTTACATATCCTAATAAGATGACTTTTGTCACTCCAGGTGGGATGATTGATGAGCATGAACCTCTCATTTTCCATTACTCGAGATCACGATCCGTTGCCGAGGCTCCTACACATGATGAGATGCGTACTAAATCTATGCATGAGTGACCCACTGGTACTATAGAGGTTTGTTACCTAAAACGGAAGAAAACCACTCATAAGTCATACATTGGTCAGCGTGCCCGCGAAGCCGAGTTACGAGATACTGTAACTGCTAGTGGAGAATAAGGTAACGTTCCATCATTTTCATGACCTTAAAATGGTGCTTTTCTGGATTCCCTGAACCTAATCATGTCCCGTGTTTCAGGAAGCCATGGCGGAGGTGAACTTTCGTGCGACTCTGTATTCTCCGATCCTGGCCATTTGGATAGCCGGAGCTTTGTACAGCAAATATGTGATGCCATTCGTGATGAGCCTACATGTGTTGGAGTAAACCAGGGTGCTGACCAAGATAATACCGTTGAGCCGAGTATTTTATGCTCATGTATATCTAACACCGGTAACACACTATTCGAGTGGCAATTAAAGGAGTTAGGTAGTTTGGAATTTGTTCCCCCTTTAATCACTTTCGTACTTCATTCGCTTTTAGACAAATTGAAGAATGTGGGTACGAATATCGGGGTGGATGAGCCTCCTTCCACTGCTACAAGTGAGTCCTCGCCTCTCTATCATGAACTTTTAGCGTTTTATATATCCAATACTTAAATTCTCATGCAGATACTATGTTGGAGAGGTCAATCGAGGATGAGACTTTTCACGGTATGGATTTTGGGGGATTTAGTGAGCACATGTACGTTTCAGCACCGAGCTTCTCGGGATCCGACACTAGGTTGCTCGTTGAGATGTTGGTAGAGCAGGCTACCAGAGAGGCTATAGGACCATCCGTTGAAGGTGGTTCTTCTGTAGGTACGCATCTAATCTTTGACATTGTAATTTTCTTCATTTGTTGAAATTTATATTTGACTAACAAAAAGTTGTAATCGCAGGACTAACCGCTAAGACTGATACTACTATGATTCCTGGTATTTCCAGTCTGCCTGAGGGTGGTTTATCCGTGGGTACGCATGTAATCCTTTGCATCATCATTCTCTTCA
This sequence comes from Asparagus officinalis, assembly GCF_001876935.1. Lineage (NCBI taxonomy): Eukaryota > Viridiplantae > Streptophyta > Magnoliopsida > Asparagales > Asparagaceae > Asparagus > Asparagus officinalis. The sequence goes on along the minus strand of NC_033794.1, from coordinate 45,682,848 downwards.
TTGTCGAAATCTCTATTTGACTGACAAAGAGTTGTAATCATAGGACCAACCGCTTAGACTGATACTACTACGATTCCTGATATCTCTCGTCTGCCTGAGGGTGTTTTATTCGCAGGTACGTGTGTAATCCTTTGTATAATCATTCTCATCATTTGTCAAAATCTCTATTTGACTAACAAAGAGTTGTAATCGAAGGACCAGCCGCAAAGACTGATACTACTATGGTTCCTGATATCTCCAGTCCGCCTGAGGGTGGTTTATCCGTAGGTATGCGTGTAATCCTCTGTATCATTATTCTCTTCATTTGTCAAAATCTCTATTTGACTGACAAAGAGTTATAATCATGGGACCAGCCGCAAAGACTAATACTACTAAGATTCTTGGTGTTTCTAATCTGCGTGAGAGTGGTTTATCAACAGGTACGCTGTAATCCTCTGTATCATCATTCTCTTCATTTGTCGAAATCTCTATTTGATTGAGAAAGAGTTGTAATCGCAGGACCAGCCGCAAAGACTAATACTACTATGATTCCTGGTGTTTCCAGTCTGCCTGAGGGTTCTGTCTCTCCTCTACTAGAGGGAAATATAGCCATGAGTCAGTCGTTCGATTCCCATCTTCAGGATGTTGTTCCCCTAAACCCTTTGGGCATTGTAGAATCTTCTAGAGGAGTCGATATACCGTCAACAGTAGTGCCTGCTATCATTCCCAAGCCTACCGATACTAGATTGGTGGAGCCTGGTACAGGACATCAAACTGGAGGAGCCTCTGTCGGCACTGGTAATCTCATAATTCGCTCTGAATTTCCCCATAATATTCTAGGGTTTCTTACCTCTTCATAGGATCGTTTGTAGGGTTTTCACCATCTCCATACGAGCGCATTATGGCTTTATTATCTGATACTGATCCGGGCACAGACATATTCTGGATAGATCTTGAGAGTTTCCTTACCTTCTTGGGTAAGATGGTCAAGAGGATCGTTCATCATGGATTCTGTTTTGATCAGTACAGACGATCACTTGACCGCCATATGATGATGATTAAAGAGGAGGGGTACCCCGAGCTTGCTAATTCCCTTGTTGCGGATCTTGCCATACTAGAGTGTGAATCCCAAGAGTTAGGGGAATGGAAGACTAGAGGTGTTTCCTCTTTTGTTGCTACTCAGTTGGAATCAGAGTTGAAGCAGTGTCATGACTCCAGAGTATCCATTGGACATGATCTTCAGACATAGGAGAGCTCTGTTATGCAGATAAAGGCTAATCTCTTGAGGAAGGATAAGGCTAAGGCTGATTTACTTAGCTCTCTAGCTTTGGCCGACGAGGAGATAGCTGAACTTAAGATGGCCTTGAGGTATGCCGAAGAATCTCGCGCTATTCTTGAGGACGACTTAGCTAATGCTGAAGACTCTCAAAGACAGACATTAGAGAAGCTGGAGCCTGCAAAAGAGAAGTTGGCTAAGTTGAGGAGCACAGCCGCGAAGATACTGGATACATCTGAGGATTTAATTCGAGTTGAGTTGCAGGCTAAACTCGAGCGGAGTTTTACTGAAGATCATTCTAGGCTAGAACACCGGATTCTTTGCCACAGATTGTACTCGGTGTGATAGTTCCTTCATTTCAAATTTATTAATGAAATAAAATCTTTTACTTAGCTCACTCTTCTCTTTTATGATTATTATCTAATCTATGATGAATAACCATAATATTTGTAGGATTTTTGGCAAACCCTCAGCCATTAACGAATTTAGCTTGCCTTTACCGATTACCGTTTAAATCGGGCTAGCATGTGAATTATTAAAACCCATTTCACATGTGATGTTGTGCTAAAAGAGTGAATTCTTTTAGACTTAGCGCTGTGATTTTTGAATACATAGACTTACTCATCCCCTACGGGGTCCTCATAGGATTTTTGGCAAACCCTCAGTCATCAACGGGTTTGATGTGTCTTTACCGATTACCGTTTGAATCAGGCTAGCATGTGAGTTATTAAAACCCGTTTCACATGTGACATTGTGCTAAAAGAATTAACTCTTTTAGTGCTACGATATTGAATACATAGACTTCGTCCTTTTTACGGGAATAGGCTACCCGGCAACACGTGTTAGGCATTGATTTATCCCTACTTAGGCTTCGGGATAAAAGTCTCCAGACTTGGATTCTGGTATCTTTTTCAATTAGTAAAAGACTAAACCAACCACGTATGTTAGATGTAGGCTTATCTCTAATTAGGGATCAGGATAAAATCCCCCGTGTATGAAGTGCACGGATTTGAAGTCAGGAATTATGTCTTTTCTTAGGGTAAAAGACAAAGCTGATGCTGGAGAGGAAAAATTTTATATTCTATCCCCACGTCTTATTTATGGTAAAGACGAACCCAAAAATAGGAGAGGAAGAATTTTATATTATATCTCCCAAAACTAAAGAGGAAGAATTTTATATTCTATCTTCAGTTATAAAGGAACCTCGAGGTGGGATCTCCACCCCCAGAATCTGAAAAGGTGAAACTAAGAGTGGGATCTCCACTCCAAGAATTAGAAAGATTCAAGCAACCTTAACTTTTATAGGATTGGTTGCTTAACCCAAGAAAAGAATCCCTCATTTATTAAGGTGAAGTTACGATTTCAACCCTAACTTTTATAGGTTTAGCTAAAATTAAAAAAGGGTGTAAGTCTCTCATTTATTAAAAGTGGGAATCCGATCTTGGTTCTAACTATCTGCAGGTTTGACCAAGTGGGGTTGGCGACAATCCTAACTTTTATAGGTTTGATTGCTCAAATTGAAAGTAGACCTCTCGTTCATAGAAGGGGTTGAGAGGGTATTTTAGCTTTGGCCCTAACTTTTATAGGTTTGACTAAGAAAGAACTGGGAATGTAATACAGATAGTAGTGAAAACCACCGATTTGTACTAGTTACTCGATGGAAGATTTTGACGTTAAGTGATCACGGCTTAACATGTCAAGTTTGAAAAACATTAAAGATTGGTGGATAGAAGTTTTGGTGGGCCCACCATCAATTGATTTGATCAGTGGTGGATTTTGTGGAGAAGATTGATCTGTCAAAATGGTTGAATCTCGTCTCAGCAAAAGAATTCACAAGAGTCGGTGAATTCAATGTTAATAACAAGATATGTTCCAACTTTGAAAACATTCAGAGTCCAAGTATGGATCTCTTATTTATCATTTTTTGTAGTAACTGGGTTATCACTTTGAAAACATTCAGAGTCCAAGTATGGATCTCTTATTTATCATTTTTTGTAGTAACTGGGTTATCCCTAAAAATACTACACGGATCTCTTATTTATCATTTTTTGTAGTAACTGGGTTATCCCTAAAAATACTACACGTAGTATTCTTCCGAGAACTTCCTAATACATGGGTTATCTTGAATGTACTAAGGGTAGTATTTTTTTTAAGAACTTCCCATTTATCGGCATCATGAGTCGGGCGCTTTCCTTGGTGATAAGGTGATATGCCCCGTTCGAATAGACTATCTCTACCACAAATGGTCCTTCCCATTTGGGTTCAAACTTGCCTTTCTTCTAGGAATTGAGGATCATTGGTCATTGCACAGCTAAGACCAAGTCCCCTTCTCTAAAACTTCGTCGAACCTTCTTGTCAAAAGCTCGGGAGATTCTGGAATTATAGAATTCAATATGCTGTTAGGCTTCCAAGCGCTTTTCATCAAGTATCTTGAGTTCTTCGAGATGTTTCTGATGTTGTTCTTCAGTCGCCATCTCCGTTGCGAGAGCGATCCGAAGAGATGGAATTTTGATCTCCAATGGAAGAACTGCTTCACACCCATACACTAGAGAATACGGGGTTGCTTCAGTAGGCGTGCGAACTATGGTACGATAAGACCATAGAGCTTCGCCGAGCTTATCATCCCAATATCGTTTGTTAGTCTTCACGAGTTTTGACAACAGTTTTATGATAGTCTTGTTAAAGGCTTCAGCCAATCCGTTTGTTGTGGGGTTGTAAGCTGTCGATGAGACGTCTTGAATTTTAAACTTCTCGCAAAATTTAATGAAAACATTACTAACAAACTGAGGACCGTTGTCATGTATGATTCGCCTCGGGACACCATATCGATAGATAATATAGTGTTTGATGAAGGCCACGATGTTGCTCGTCTTAACTTCTCTGAGCGGAATTGCTTCAGTCCATTTGGAGAAGTAATCGGTAACTGCTAGGATGAATCGGTCGCCTTTGACCGACGGGGGAAAAATAGGACAGACAATATCCATTCCCCATGTCTCAAAAGGCCATGATGTAGCCGAAGGGTGTAGATGCTCCGGGGGTTGATGCATATAATTCGCATGTACCTGACACGCATGACACTTTTGAGCGTACGCGACTGCGTCTTTGATCATGGTTAGCCAAAAGTATCCCATCCTTCTGATACGGTCATAAAGTTTGGGACCAGGTTGATGTGCACCACAAACTCCTTCGTGCGTCTCCCTAATGACCTCTTCGGTCATAAAGTTTGGGACCAGGTTGATGTGCACCACAAACTCCTTCGTGCGTCTCCCTAATGACCTCTTCCGCTTCTTTAGTCGATACCAGGTTGATGTGCACCACAAACTCCTTCGTGCGTCTCCCTAATGACCTCTTCCGCTTCTTTAGTCGATAAGTAGCGTAACAGTAAACCATCATACCCTAGACGATATAGTAGAATCTCGGTGCTCTCTGTCGAATTGAGTCTCTTTCCTTCACGTCTTCTGATAAAATCTCGTGTAGGACGTAGTCTATGATAGGGAAATGCCAGTCTCGGGATTCAAACTCAACTTGGGTCGAATTCACTTCTTTAATATCCTCTTCTCCGTTGTCTACATCGTAGATTGGTACGAAGAGCTAGTGAGTTCATACCGTAACGAGCTGTTCCGTTTCGGGAGGCTGTGCCAGAGATACTGCTAATGCTGGTAGCGCATCCGCATAGGTGTTCTGTAAACGTGGAATGTATTCGATGAAGAATCCTTCAAATGATTCTGCCATCTCAACGGCCATTTTATGGTATGGTATCAAATCTTGTTTTCTGACCTCATACTCCCCTTGAACTTGTTTATCTACCAGTTGAGAGTCACCGAAAGCTTTAAGATATTTGACCCCCAGCTCTTTAGCAAAACTAAGCCCAATAAGCAACGCGCTATACTCAGCTATGTTGTTTGAGCATGGTTCGGTCAGTTAGTAGGCTTGAGGCATTACATGTTTTCCTGGGGAAACTAAGACAACTCCAACTCCGGAGGAGATCTTAGAACATCCAGGAGCAGTTGCTACATTAGTTGCTCGAGAAGCACCGTCAAAGTACAAATGCCACACATGTTGATGAGAAGTCACGTTGGCTTCGTGGGTTTCATCTGGCAGATTGTCGTATACTTCAACAATATCTGTAGTTGGGTTAGCTGTTAGAAGATCACAAATAGCCTATCCTTTGACTGATTTTTATTATTTAAAGTGCAGATCATACTGGGACAGAAGCAGGGCCTTTTTTTCTAAACGCCAATTCATGAAGGCTGGCTGCATCATTAATACTCGGACTGGGTTAACATTGGAGATGACGTAAATAGTCTGTCCAACTAAGTAATGTCATATCTTTTGAATTGCAAACACCAAGGCGAGACACTCTCTATCAATTATTATATACCAGGATTCGACGCCCACAAGGGTCTGACTCAAGTAATATATTGCCTGTTCGTTACCGTTGTCATCATCTTGTGCAAGTAATGCACTTAACGAGTGGCTCGTCACCTTGACATAAATTAAGAACAGTTAGCCTAATTTTGGTGCAATGAGTAGATGTTTTAAGAGATATTCTTTAATATTCTCGAACACTTTTTGACAGACGTCATCCCATACAAACGACACTCCCTTCTTCATGAGCCTAGAGAAGGGTTGATATTTCCCTGAAAGGTTCGAGATGAATCGACGGATATAAGCCAACCGTCCTTGTAACCCTCTGAGTTTTTTAAGGTTTCTCGAGGGTTGTAATTCATTAATTGCCTTTACTTTATCAGGATTGATGTGAATACCTTTGGTGGTGATGACAAATCCAAGAAACTTGCCGCTGGACATTCTGAGGAAAGATTTGCTGGGATTCATCTTCAATCGGTGAATCCGTATCAGGTTGAACATCGTCTTCAAGTCTTTGATGTGATCATTCTTGTCACGACTCTTCACAACTAGATCATCCACATAACATTTAACGGTCTTTCATAGATTCTCCTAGAAAATCTTTGACATGGCTCTTTGGTACGTAGAACCTGCATTCTTCAAACCGAAGGGCATAACTGTGTAGCAGAAAATCCCGAGGGGTGTTGCTCTTCTCTGACGAAACCTGAGTCAATAAGCTTTTTAACTTCGAACTCGATCACCTCTATAATTTGCGGACGAAACCGTCTTTATTGTTGTTTGACTGGTTTGATATCTGGCTTAATATTAAGGTGATGAATTTCCACATTGGGATCGAGTCCTGGCATATCTTTGTAGTTCTAAGAAAAAAAATCGATGTACTCTCTAATAAGGTCAATTAGATCTTCTTTCTCATTTGGTGGGAGACTGTCACGGATGAATATCAGTTTTTGGTTATCCTCATCACCCATATTCACTTGGATTACTTGGTCCTCGGTTGGGGGTTCTCTTTGTTCGAATCTATCACTGTACTGCATATTCAGGTGATAAACCCAAGGGTCTTCCCAAGTTGGTATTTGATCATCTTCCTCAATGGTGACTGGGTTAATTGTGGTCATGTTTGACATTAATTTTTGGAACATTTCCCCAAGACTAGCGTCGGAGTCTCAAGCTAAAGAATCAGAAGAATATTCGTCTTTACCCTTATTATCTATCTGATCGATAACTTGCCAGCAGTACTCGTCATCGGACGAAGAGACATAGCCTAAACCTCTTCTGTAGCTATAATAATCATCGTGTTTTCCTTTTGGTACATAAGCCATATGAGGTGGAACTCGCGGACCTCAATCAAAACAAAGACCCTCTTCGAGTGCGAAAACATATCTGTATCTCTCCATGAGGTTTCGTGCTTTTGTATCATATCTGAATAAATGAGGAGCTGGTTTATCATCATCATCCTCTTCTCTCAAGAAGTGATCTGGTACTAAAAATTCCTTCCCTTTACTATAAATGACTTCTTTTTCACCCCTACCTTTGCGAGGACAACAAGTGTCGTTCCGAATGAATCCCGAACATGCTTCTTCGTCATGCAATATGATTAAAGTGGCATATACAAGTTAGGGTTATCGTATAATCCCTTCATAATGTTATCAAGACACAACGAGTACTCTAAATCATCATTTATTGCTATTTTTTCGGCAAGTTGCCAATTACAACTATTATCTGATGATTCTCCATCGTCAAGATAGATTACAATGGGTACAATGTCATTAAGTACAAAACCACTATCTTATTCAAGCCCAACCTCGGTATCAGCTTCTTCTTCGCTATCCGTACCTTGGGCCGATGGTTTAGTATCGGATTCAGCACCGTAGAGAAGGGAGTCAGTAAAATAATTTTCTAATCCCTTAAATGGTTACTTATCCACGACCACCGTCTTTACCTTATTATTAGTGTCTACATATTTAAGACACTGATGGAGGGTGGAAGGGACTATAACATTACCGTGGATCCATGATCGACCCAACAGTAAGTTATAGGAAGTCTCTTCGTCGATCACATAACATGTGACTTCCGACATTAAATCTCCGATCTGGCACTTCACTTCGATTTTACCTAGTGGTCTGGACCCACTGGTATTGAATCCGTAGATCGTAGTGCCTATGGAGGCCAGCTTACTAGCCGGTATTCTGAGATTATACATCAATCGGAGTGGCATGATAGTAACAGCGGAATCCGGATCAACTTGGATCAGGTTGACCACGCTGGAGCCAATGTGCCCAGTGAAATACAAGGGCTGGTCATGCCTTGAATTCTTTGTCTGCATGTCTTCCTTAGTGAAAGAAATGCATGGAAAGTGGTTTGTCGTGAGGTTACAGTGTTGGACTGACGGCTCTGGTTCCTCAGGAGATGGCTTGATCTGCGTCAGGAAAATGTCAGAATTTGCTAATGCTTCTTGCAATGCTTCCCTCGTGTCTTTCTAAAGACGTAATAGCTCATATAGAGTTATTCTCGTCGGTATATTGGCTAACTGTGTTATAATATCGAAGCGGTGCGGAGTGCTCGAGCTTCCTGGTTTGTCTCTCCCAATTGGTTGATTGAATCGAGACTGCTTCGGGTTCTGACCCTCTTGGTATAAAGGCTCTCTCTCCTTTAGCTTTTGCTGAGTCTTTTCAACAGGTGCCGGGGGAGTTGTGACCACCCCCATTTTCGCTAATGTCTTGGAGGGAATGGTTTTTGTTACCCCTTGCTTAGCTAGTTGCTCGGAGGCGGTCGGATACTTGAAATGGTATTCATTTCCACTCCGGGTAGTAAAGACCGGTTCTCCGTTGGTCACAAAGGCTTCTTGCTCATCTTCAGAGAGCAGGAAGGCTAGGATTTCCTCATCCTCTTTTTCTGGGATAGCCGAGGCTCCGCAACAAGATTTTACTTTCCTTTTTGACTTATTCTTGGATGACGATCCGGCCCACTGTTCATCTTCAATTAGATCGGGATGGACCTAGAGAATCTCGCCGTTTGGGGCTGTGTGTAGCACAAGTCCTTTCTAGCGTTGTTTATAAGGATCGTCGTTGACAGTCTTCAGTGCCACATTCACTATGGTTTCGGGCTAAAACCAATTTAGGGGAACGGATCCGAAACTAATTAACACTGTGTTCACACCCGCCTTCTTTTCTGTAGACTGTTTCATAGTAATGACCCCAACGTCGATCAAAGCTTGGATCTTGTCTTTAAGGGCATAACATGACTTAGTTGGGTGGTGAACTGCTCTGTGGAACGCATAGTATTTTGGGTCATTAACCCTATTGGCGTCTTCCTGATCCTAGATCACAGACAACTTGATCTTGTTGTTCTCTACGAGGTATTTAAAAATACCGGGGACCTCGTCTTCTTTAAAAGAATAAACCTTTGGGAACTTTGGTTCCGCGGTCTTTTGCTTTTGAGGCTGTTGTTACCAACGCGACTGTTGAGGCGCCTTTTGCCGCTTTTGTTGTGGTTGTGGTTACGCTTGCAGCTCAAATGTTTGGTTTGTGTCGACTGCATTCGTTTACGCTTTCCCTTTACACCTGGGGACAAAATTCTGCTGCGGGGCATTAGTTGTTGTCTGACACCTTTCAACCTTCTTTCTTTTGAGGAAGCATTCGGCTCGTTCTCCTTGGACCTTTAAATCCTTCCAAGTCTTGGATGGTGTCATTACCATGGCTTCAAGGATATCCAAAGAAAGTTTGTTGTGGCAGGTTTTTAGGATGAAGTCCTCGCTAACCGGATCTCTATAATTCATAGCTTTGTTCCGGAAACGTTTGACGAAACTTTCGACCAACTCTCTGTCCTTCTACTTCTCCTTGAACAACGTTCCGATTGAAATCTCAGTGTCATTATCGAAGAAATTTGTGAGAAACATGTCTTTCATATCGTCCTAACTGTTGATACTTCACGGCTTAAGACGACGATACCAATCGAAGGCTGCTCTGTGAAGAGTGCCGACGAATGACCGTACCATCAAGGGCTCATTTCCAAAGATTATTCCCAAATGAGATTTAAAATATATTAAGTGCTGAGTGGGGGAACCCTTTCCGTCAAACGACATGAAGTTGATCAAATTAAACTTTGCTGGGTACGGGATTGATTCCTACTCTCTTGGGCAAGGATAGGGTATTCTGGACTTCTTTACTTCTTGAGCGCTCATCAACGTATTGATTTTACTCTTCAAGTCCCTCATCTTCTTATCATCACTCGTATCTTTCTTCGAGCGATTCCGGGGAGAAGTAACATGGTCCTCCTTTGTATTGTTATCATCTGAGGGGCCACCCTCGGTATTGTTGTCAACAGGAGGGGGATCCATGTTGGTATTCTCGTCCGCCTCCCTGTCACTACTAAATTGGTTAGGATTATTACGACGGCTGGACTCTCCTTGCTGATTTGCCAGTGCCGCAATCTGTTGACTATGCATATCCCTCATCTCCTGGATGGCCATTTCCATTTCGAATTTAAAATTCTCTTTCTGCTTGGCTAAAGCGTCCTCGAGAATTTTATCCATTTACCCGGCATTAATCATGAATGATTCATAAGATTGCCCTGCATTAGATGTCGTGACCTCCTTGTTCGCGGGAAAAATTATGTCTTTCTTCATTGTTGATATCATTGCTATCTCAGTTAACAACTTTATGCGTTACAAAGATCCGGTCTTTTTATAAGATCCGGTTACAATGAAAAATCAAAGAAAACAAAGTAAAGATTACAATTTTCCTTATTTGTCGAACTAATCGCGAGCTCCTGTTTTGCGGTCGCTCGCTTTGGTGGGTTCTTTGCCTGCGCCGGGGTTATTTGCCGTGGACCACCGCGTGATCTCGATCCGGTCGGATCTACACGATATGACGGGTAATATTCCACCAAGGGAATAATAGCCGGGAGGGATTGTTTCACCAAGGAAACAACCGCTCGAATCTCGGGATCTAAGAACCAAGCTTAGATCCGGAGTGTGATCGTGTAGATCTCAAATCCAATCCTCTCGAACTCCTGCCTTATTTGGCGTTGGTGATCGCCGAGCACCGGATCTGAAAGTCCAAGTCTCCAAGCCTTCAAAGTTGTGATCTTTTTTAGATCTGAGTCTTCAATCCAGCAGGGCTTCGCCTCTCTCCAAAATTTCCAACCTCTGAAACAAATGAGCACAAGGCCTATTTATAGGCACTCAGAACTGTGCATTTGCACAGTTCTGAGCCTAGCCACCCATGGGTGGCTCGGCCTTGGCCGAGCCACCTCAGGGTGGCTCGGCCTTGGCCGAGCCACCCTGGGGTGGCTCGGCTTTGGCCGAGCCACCTCAGGGTGGCTCGGCCTTGGCCGAGCCACCCTGGGGTGGCTCGGCCACCGAGCCACCTCAGGGTGGCTCGGCTTGGGCCGAGCCACCCTGGGGTGGTTCGGTTTCGGCCGAGTCCCCGGGTGTTTGTCCGTTTCGTCCTTTGTTTCCGGTTCTGGTTCTCTTGTGTGGTTGATTGACTTGGCAACGACTTGTTGACTTGATTCCAGATATGGCAGTGAGTCGGGTTCCTGATATGGCAGTAAACCAACTTCTGAATTTGAGTCCGGAATTGATGTTGATTTGATCGTGATTCATCCGAGTTCGCTCTTGTTTAGATGACTCGGTGATTCACCTAAACATTGGTTTGATTCCGCGTGCGAGTGGATGCATTCCAATGCTTGGGTGCGATTTGTCGCCTCGTTAACCTGCTCCGTTGCGTATAGCTTGGCTTCAGCGTTGGCGAGCTAACGGTCTTGTTTGGATACGTCGCCCGGTGGTCCGTTTGTTAAATCGGCGTCGAGCTGTGCTAAGGGACCTATAGGCAATTTTATACGCCTACAGATACCCCCTCCAAAGTATTTCAGTCTCATTCTTTTATAGAAGAGTCTGGAATACTTTGGATGTGATTGTCCCAACCTTCAGTCGGTGTAACGGGACTCTGGAATGACTTCTGTTCTGGATTCCTTCAATTCCTTCAGGCTATTCAGTGCTTTGTAGAATGCCTGTAGGGGTTCCGGTGCTGCATTTATTGTCTGACCGTTGTTGGAATTTGAACTTGAAGTCGATTCTTGATTTCTTGACTTTTTGGCTCGAGTTTGCTGCTTCAACACAGAACTTATCATCGATTGACTGCGTTGAATCTTCATCTATAACGCGTTGTCTGGCGTTTGAGCTTCATTGCGACGCGTTGTCCGGCGTCCAGGCTTCATTATGATGCACTGTTCGGCATTTGACACAGTTTATACTCGTACGTCTGCTGGAGTACACACGGTTTAAGCTCTTAAGGAATTGGAGCATGGATCTTATCCCAAGGTCGTTGGATGCTCGAGTCACGAGACCAACTCATAAAGTTGATGCGTCAATGACTCGCATATTTATAGGATTTTTGGCAAATCCTCAGCCATCAACGGGTTTGATGCGCCTTTACCGACTACCGTTTGAGTCGGGCTAGCATGCGGATTGTTTTAAGTCCGTTCCGCATGTGACGTTATGCTAAAAGAGTTAACTCTTTTAGTGCTACGATATTGAATACGTAGACTTCGTCTTTCTCCTGTGAAAAGACTAAACAGCAACGTGTATCAGACGTTGACTTAGGATTTTTGGCAAATCCTCAGCCCTCAACGGATTTGTCATGCTTTTACCGATTACCGTTTGAATCGGGCTTACATGCGGATTGTCTTAAGTCCGTTCCGCATGTGACGTTGTGCTAAAGGAATGAACTCCCTTAGACTTGATGCTACGACTTCGAATACGTAGACTTCGTCTTTCTCACGGGAATAGACTACCCGGCGACGCGTGTTAGGCGCTGACTTTAGGATTTTTGGCTAACCCCAAGCCTTTAACGGATTTGATTAACCTTTACCGACTACCGTTTGAGTCGGGCTAGCATGCGAATTGTCTAAATCCGTTCCGCATGTAACGTTGTGCTTAGAGACTGAATCCTCTAAGACTTGTTGCTATGACTTTGAATACATAGACTTCGCCGTTGTCATGGGAATAGGCTACCCAGCAACGTGTATTAAACGTTGACTTATCCCTCCTTAGGCTTCGGGATAAAATACCCCAGAATCGAACTCTGGTGTCTTTTTCTACGGGGAAAGACTAAACCGGCGACGCGTGTTAGGCGTCGGCATATCCTTTCTTAGGATTCAGGATGAAATTCCCCATGCGTGTAAGGCATGGATTTTGGTGTTATTAATAACAACCTGTCACAATGTTGAATATGTGAACGGGTGTTCTTTTTAAACGGTTAAGAACTGACCGGCAGCGCGTGTCAGGCGCAGACTTATCCTTGCTTAGGTTTCAGGATAGAATACCCCAGAATCGAACTCTGGTGTCTTTTTGTGCAGAAAAAAGACTAAACCGGCAGCGCGTGTTAGGCGCAGACTTATCCCTGCTTAGGATTCGGGATAAACTTCCTAGGATGAATCCTGAATTCTTCGAAAAGGATTGGTATGGGGAAGGAAGAATTTTATATTCTATTCCCCGAACAAAGAAGGAAAGGAGACTCGAGGTGGGATCTCCACCCCCAGAATCCGGAAAGGTGAAACTAAGAGTGGGATCTCCACTCCGAGAATCAAAAAGATTCGGATAACCCTAACTGTCGGAAGGTTTGATTATCGAACTAAAGATGAATTTCTCGTTTATCGAGAATGAATCGTGGTTTTGGTCCTAACTGTAGGAAGGTTTGACCAAGTGGGAGGTTTGAGGTGACCCTAACTGTAGGAAGGTTTGATCACTCGATTTGAAAGTGGACCTCTCGTTCATTGGAGGAATCGAGAGGGGTTTTTGGTTTTGGTCCTAACTGTAGAAAGGTTTGACCGAATGGAAGGTTTAAGACGATCCTAACTGTAGGAAGGTTTGATCGCTTGATTTGTGGACCTCTCGTTCATTGGGAGAATCGAGAGGGGATTTTGACTGTGGTCCTAACTGTAAGAAGGTTTGACCAATCAGGAACTTTACGTCCAGACTCTAACAGAGAGAGTGTTGAGTGCACAGACACAGTGAGAACTTGAATGGGAGTCCTTATTCATTACATTGCTGTGGTTTTGGGAACTTCCCGTTACATAAATCGTCCACCCCCAGTTTCCTCTGCGGAACTGGTTCGGACATTATTATCAGTTAACTAACCGGGTTATCCTTAAGAATATTAGCTTAATATTCTCCAGGAACTTCCCGTCAAAAGTGGGGAAACAGTTTAGACTCATATACCTATTGGAGTATCAGGGAGTAGTTTAACCTCTTATACCGGTCGGAGGATTGAGAAACAGTTTATACTCGTATACTCTTTGGAGTGTCAGGAAGCAGTTTATACTCTTATACCGGTCGGAGTTTTGCCGTTTTTATTTGGCTTACCTTAGCGTTATAACGCCGGCTTCGACCAAGGTCTGAATGCTATTCCTGAGAGCAAAGCAATCCTTGGTGGGATGAACAACCCTTCTGTGGTATGCACAGTACTTTGGGTCCGTAGTGTTATCAGCTTCCTCCTGATTCGTGATAGGTGGTAGCTTGATCTTGTTGCCTTCGAGGAGCGATTCGAAGATGGTTGGAACGTCTTCGTCCTTGAAGGAATACTCTCTCTGGAGTCTCGGACCCGAAGTCTTCTGCTGCCTTCGGGATTGCTGTTGTGACGCTTGATTAGCACCACCAGCAGCTGCAGGTGCTTTGCCCTTACCACGGGAAGCGAAGTTTGAGTCCAGCAGATTAACCGTCGGTTGGTTCCTTTCGGCCTTCTTCCTTTTAAGGAAGCGTTCGGCTTGTTCACCGCGCACCTTCAGATCCTTCCAAGTGTCAGACGGTGCTGTCCCCATTGCCTCCAATACGTCCAATGCGAGGTTGTTGTGGCAAGTCTGGAGAATGAATTCCTCGGTGATCGGGTCCCGGCAATTCATCGCCTTGTTCCGGAACCTTTTGACGAAGGTGTCGACTAACTCCCCGTCTTTTTGTTTCTCGTCGAGCAACGATCCGATAGAGATCTCGGTGTCGTCGTCGAAGAAATTTGCAAGGAACTTCGTCTCCATGTCATCCCAGCTGTTCACGCTTCCTGGCTTGAGGCGACGATACCAATCGAAGGCAGCTCCGCGAAGAGTGCCGACGAATGACCGCACCATCAGAGGCTCGTTCCCAGAGATAGCACCCAGGTGCGATTTGAAATAAATCAAATGCTGGGTGGGGGAACCCCTTCCATCGAACGGCGTGAAGTTGATTAGACTAAACTTCGCCGGATAGGGGATTGATTCCCATTCCCTCGGGTATGGACAAGGAATGCCCGTTTTCTTTACCTCTTGAGCAGACAGCAACGTATTGATTTTACTCTCGAGGCTTTTGATCTTCAAGTCTTCACTTGTATCCCCGTTGGCATCCTCACTACCACCCCCTGCATTGATGGGAGGGTTATTGGCATTGTGAGCTTCATCCCCATCCGCGTGCTCCTTTTCCTGAGCAACCTGGTTACGGTGGCTTGGTTCACCTTGTTGGTTCCTGAATGCTTGGATTTGCTGTTCATGCATCTCTCTCATCTGCTGCATGGCCGTCTCCATCTCGAATTTAAAACTTTCTTTCTGCTTAGCCAAAGCGTCTTCAAGCATTTTGGCCATTTCTTCCGCGCCTATCATGAATGACTCGCGGGGTTGTCCTTCGCTGGACACTGTATTGTCCGATGCGACAGCAGAGCAGGAATCCGATTCTTCATCTTCCGAAGGCAATCTTATCCGAACCCTACCATAAGTTCCTCGTGCGATGGCTCCGGACTGCAGACGGGTTACACGCCGGGACGCTTCCAGAAACGATTTGAGATCAATCTGTGTCGATGTCTCTTTGCTGGTCATGTTGGCGGTGACCTTCGGAAATTCTCCATCCTTAACCACTGTTCTTCTTTGCCGGAAGCGCCTATGCCTTGGTTTTGGCGTTTCGGTGCCGAGCCTTTCGAACACTGAAATTCTCTCGGGGACTCCCTTGATGCAGTTGCATTGAGACAGTACTACCCGAATGAGCTTGGCACATGGGCACTGAGTTTCGAGCCCTTGAGGGCTTCTTTTTCTTGTTTTGTTCGTACCCCCAGCACGATAGTACAACTCGTCCATTTGATCGGAGTAACCTATCGCGTGTTGGCATGATTTCCCAGGTATAACGTTATCATCCTCGGATGACAACGTTTCCTTCTGAGAGCAAACTGCCTTATTTGGACTTCCGAGAGTCACTCGCCTCGAAACACGCCTTTGTAGACATGAATTCTCAGCGGGCTCCCGAACTTCGATGCGCAAGGTAGTGCGCTTGGGTGCCGTAAACTCTTTGTCATGTTGAGGGTTGTGTCGACCCCCAGCATGTTGATTAGTTCGGAGCCTCTTCATCGGGCCCGAGCGTTCATGGACTTCGTTGCGCTCGTCGGGAATTGGACCGAGGCGCTCCAAGATTGACCTCCTTCCTCGGGATGGTTCGGGAGGTTGAACTCGTTTTGAAGGCTGTAAAGGTCGATCCTCGGCCTGACTCACCACTTTGGACTTTGGCCTCCATATTTTGTGAGTTAGTGGTGATTTCTTGGCTACTCCATTCTGCCACCTTCTACGGGCTTCTTGAACTTGAGCTCGTGCTTGTGCTGAGAGTGCGCGGCGCTTCTGAATGCGATCCTCCAGCGTTGAACGGTTCCGTTTGACACGGATCCATTCGTTCGTTGGTGGCTTGGAGGAGTTGCCATTCATTGGTTGTTGAGGTCGTTCGCCTCTTCTGTTCTTCAGATCCGTGTTGTAACGGATCCCGTCCACAGATTCCATTGCCTTTGCGATTTGTTTCGCAAGGCGCTGACGTTGCCTTTGGCGGGCTCTCTTTGAGAGAGTCACTACGCCCTCGGCAACGGAAGATTCGGCCAGAGCAGATCTGACCTGGTTGGAAGGAGAGATCTCACCCGATGCAGCTTCGGCATCAAACGGGGCGAGATCTTCGTTGGCAGCTTCAACTTCTTCGTACCAACGAAGTTTTCTCTTGGAAGAGAGCTTTGGAGACTTGGACTTGCGAGGGGAGGTGGATTCGGACGAGGATGACAGATACTCCTCGAACTTTTGTTGGTCGAATTCGTACTCGACCTCCTCCTCGACCGGGATCGGGATCCGCGGCTGCGACGCGACAGCTTCGGCAGTAAAGCTGTTGGCTCCCACTGTGGTCGCCAGATTGTTCGCGGGAAAAATCGTAGCTTTCTTCATTGTTGATATCATTGCTATCTCAGTTAACAACTTTATGCGTTACAAAGATCCGGTCTTGGGGTGGCTCGGTTTTGGCCGAGCCACCCTAAGGTGGCTCGGCCTTGGCCGAGCCACCCTGAGGTGGCTCGGCCTTGGCCGAGCCACCCTGGGGTGGCTCGGCCACCGAGCCACCTCAGGGTGGCTCGGCTTGGGCCGAGCCACCTTGGGGTGGCTCGGTTCAAAGCCGAGTCCCCCGGGGTTTGGGCTTGTGTTCGTTTCGTGGTTCGGATTCCGTCATTCGGGTTCGATTATTCGTGATTTGATTTAGACTTCAACTCGGTTGTGTGGTTGACTTGTTCAGATTCGATTTGTTGATCCGATTCCTGATTAGGCAGTAAGTCCACTTCTGAGTTCAAGTCCGAAGCTTGATTTCGATTCGATCACGATTCGTCCGAGTCTGTATTTGGTTGAATGACTCATTGATGAATCAACCCGTTGGCTTGATTCCGCACGTGAGTGGATCCATTCCATTGTTTACGTGCGGTTCATCGGCTTCGTAGCCTTGTTATCCCGCTTCGTCGCGTGTCGTTTGGCTTCGGTGTTGCGGATTAACGATCTTGTTTGGATACGTCGCCTGATGGTTCGTTCTGTCGAATCGGCATCGTCGAGCTGTGAAACGGGACCTATAGGCAATTTTATACGCCTACACTCCTAGGTCTAGGTCTGATAGTTCCAGACCATAGCCAAGTCATGCGCTGAGATACTTCTGCAAAAGGCTCAGGATTGAAGTGTCTCGAGGACTTGCCTTTGTCGGCCATGTTGATAGTTACTCGAGGGAGCTCATCACCTAAGCTGGTTAGCCTTCTTCTGGGAAAACACCTAGTGTTTATTCGGATGTTTTAGTAGAGATTCGTTCAAATACTGAGACCCTCCGGGGAGTAGTCCCGTGGCAGCTGCATTCTAACAACACTGCCTTGATGATTTTCACGCACGGACAACGAGAGTTCATCTCTTGGATATTTCTCTTCTGTGACTTGTTCGTATTTGTCGTCTGATAGTATAACTCATCAGTCTGATGACTGGAGCAACCTATCATATGTTGGCATGGCTTCCCAGGTATAACGTCATCATCAGACGAACACGTTTCCTTCTAGGGATATGACGCTTCATTGGCGTCTCCAAGAGTCACTCGTTCAGATTTATGCCTTCATGAGCGTGAAACTCTAACGGGCTCTTGTACTTTGAATCGTAATCTAATGTGATCGGTCATAAGAGCTTTCCCTTTATTATTATTGAGGGGATTAGTACAACCCCCAACCTGAATGGTTGTTTGGGAACCTTTCAACGGTCTCAATTGCTCCTTAACAGGTGCTTTGCCTCGATCTTCGGGGAGAGGACCAAGTGATAATCATATTTTTTTTAATTTTATACCCTCATTATCTATTTTATATGAATAAATATACCACTAATAATTATTTTTATCTTTTAGGTTAATGAAGAATAAACCTCAAACTCTCATCTCTTAATAAAGACCCCTTTATTAAATGAAGAAATGAAGCAAAGAAGCCCATTAAAAAATCAATTGCCAAATTATCCAAAAGCCCAAGCTAAAAAGAAGAATTAAAGCTCAAATGCCAAAGGCTCAAGCCCAAAAGCCAAAACACAAGAAGAAGCTGCGGGCTGAAAAAGAAGAGCTCTTGACATCGATGCTAGCATCGATGGGGGCATCGATGCCCATATCGATGCCAGCATCGATACGCCTATCGATGCTGGTATCGATACCTATGTCGTTCTGTTACAGATCAATGGCTGAAATTTGCTTGTTTTGGATAAGATTTCAATCCAATGGCTCTCATTCACTGACTGAAATTTGCTTGTTTTGGATAAGATTTCAATCCAATGGCTCTCATTCACTGATGTTTACTATAAATAGAGATAGAGAGTGAGGGGTTGAGAGTGTGAAAAAATTAGTAACTCCATTTGGAGAGGAAGACCACTCTTAATTCAGAACGCCTTCCAAATTTGTAACTTTTGTTACAATTAATAAAATAATTTTTTTACCACTTTAAATATTTATTCTCTTTGCTGGATGATGAAAATGGAGATGAAGAATTATTTGGAGGTTTGTATTTTTTTTATTTTTCTCTTTATTTCTTTTTTTAGTGCTTATTAGTTTAGATTTATTTCTATGCTTGTAGTTAGATTTTATTTTCTTGTAAATAGCCAAGAGGATAGAACCCTCTTGCCTTAGATTTATTTCATAATTATAGATTAGATTTATTTCATATCTTTATTTTCTCATATTTAATTCTTACAATTTATTTTGTAGCTTAGTTTTTATAATTTATTTTGTAGTTTAGATTTTATTTTCTTACACAATTCGCCTTGAGGCTAGAACCCTCTTGGGATTAGTTTTTATTTTTGTTTATTTTTTATTTTCTTTGATTCGCCTTTAAGCTAGAATCCTCTAGGGAATCACCCTTTTCTAAGAGTGGATTCAACTCTAGATTACCCATATCTTTAATTAAATTCGCCATCTTTAATTTCTTGAATTTTCTTTTTATTCTTAATTCTCCTTTTTGATTCTTGATTTTATTCATCTTTCCTTATGAAAATCATTCATTCTTTGTCACATCCACTCTCACTTACATTTTGTGTCGATTTACACACTTTCACTTCCACTCTTTCTATCTCTCCACAATCACATTCACTCATCACTCCTATTTGTCATGCACACAACATAAGAACCGATTTATATTTTCTTCTACAAAATACCTTCCTCGTGGGATCGATAACTTTTTATACTATAACTTAACACGGTTGTGCACTTGCAACATTTTTGGTACATGTTTATGCTGCATCACCAAGGTGGTCTTTCAGAGAAATTCTAGAGTAGGATCCAGAGTTGACGAAGGTTGAAGGATAACTTTGTCTACTTTTGCCTTAGGCGGAAATTTGACCTTTGGCATCCAAACTCGTTTCTGCTTGGGCGATTTTTTAACTACTTCTTCCTTCTGCATTTTTCATGCTTCTTGCACAAGGATTCGGGCTTGCGCCAGTAATGCGTGACGCTTCTGGATTTGCTCCTCAAGGGTAGAGCGGGTCCTCTTGACGCGGACCCATTTGTTCTTCTCTGCTTTAGAGGAGGAGTCGCTCGATCGTCGTTGTTGTTCTTGGGGTTGTCTAGATTTCAGATCCACATTATAGCGGATTCCGTCCATTGGCTCCAAAGCCTTAGCAAGTTGATACGCAAGACATTGACGTCGTCTTTGGCGCGTCCTCTTTGACAACGTTGGCACAACTTCAGCAACTGACTCTTTGGTCAAAGAGGAGTTCGGATCTGCTGATCTAATTTCGCCGGATATGGATGACACATCGCGACTTACAACTATTGCGACGTCGACGTGGAGATCATCTTCTCGGGTCTTCGTGTCGGAAGACCAGCTGACTTTTCTGGATTTGTGAGGAGAGGCAGATCTAGAGGAGGACAAGTATTCCTTAAATTTTTGTTGGTCAAATTCAAATTCGACCTCTTCATTCACCAGGATCTTGATAGCTGGTTGCATTACGACAGCTTCGGTAGCGAAGCTGTTGGCTTCCACTGTGGTCGCTAGCTTATTTGGGAAGAAAGTCAATTTGTTCATTGCAGTGTTCATTACAACTTCAAACGTTACAATGAAAACAAAAATTAGTCTTTTTATAAGACATTTACACAATGAAAACTACAAAACAAGTACAACTCTCGTCAAACAGCGTAACGGGTGTTTATCGCCTGCTGCTTGCATAGAATCTTAGCATGTGACAGGGACGTTAGTATCCGTGGACCACCAAATGATCAAATCAGATCTGGAGCTTCGTTGATTCGCAAAGGAATCAGGAAGCCGAAGCAATTATCTTGGCAACAACAAGATAATCACTCTTCTCGAAATCACCACAACGGGGCAATCTCAAGGCAAAGGACTGGGAAGTGTAGATCTAACGAGCTCCTCTTCATTATACCGACAAACTTGATCCGATCTCTTTCTCCCTTCTGAAATTTGTGCTCCTTCAGTCTTCAGTTCAACATGGCTTTGCCAATGTTTGAGAATTCCAGATATGAAAAAATAAAGGCCCTGGGCTGTATTTATAGGCTTCGGGAGCTCTGTTTTCAGATAAGAATGATCGATTCACTCTTATCTTCAGTTGTAGCCACTTAACCATGTTCTTGGATAGGTTCAGATCAGTTGGAACAAATTCAGGTGGTTAACTTGGAAAAACAGCTCAAAACAGCCAAAAACAGCATTCTGGGGTCTAGGACACCCGCGGGTGTCTCGGCCAAGCTTTGGCCGAGACACCATTTGGTGTCTTGGCCAAACTTTGGCCGAGACACCACTTGGTGTCTTGGCCAAACTTTGGCCTGAACTTGGTTTACACGTTCCGTCCGTTTCCGCCGTATCTTCATCGTCCGAACTCGGAATTACTCTGTTCAAGATACGTTGGAAAGCTAATGATGAGACCTATAAGCTCCTATAGTTGAATCACATGTGAAATAGACGAGACATGAGGGGTTCTTCATCTTTTGTAAGTGGTGCGCAGCTCCAGGTCCATTCGTGTTTCTATTGTTCCGTAATTCCGTTGCTTCGCATGGTCCGTCGACTCACTTCATACGTTTGCCATCATCAAATGAGCTTCTATGACTCGAGTAGCGATATTCATCATCTTCTCTCTATCTAGAACCACGTGTGGGGAGCTATAGGCAATTTTTGATGCTTACAATAAACAATTTATAACAAAGATATGGATGATACGAAATGAATATATAAATTATGATAATCATGCATAAAAACAAACAAGATATACTCACAATATTTCTACCCCTTTGGCAACATCAAAAATGGGGAAAACACCATAAAAGAATGAAGAGAGGGAAGGCTCTCCTACCTATAAGCACAGTGAGTATAAAAATAAATTAGGGAAC
>NC_033794.1:45639298-45661074 GCF_001876935.1 Asparagus officinalis | reverse complement strand
CCCCCCCCCCAATCAAAAAGCCTTAATGAATATATGCAATGATGACCAAGGTAAATATATGTGAGCAAGCATAGATATAGAAAACATATTAAGTATCACTCACATACAACAAGATAATGAGAACACATATGAATGTATCATTATGGAAGAGTGTGTCTCAAATCAAAAACATAAAAACCATATAAAAATAGATTTATGAAAATAAAGGAATAGGAAATATGAGAATCATGAAAAAAAAATTTTAATAAAAACAAATCACTCAAATGAAATCATAAATCAAAATTTAAGTAATAAAAGCAAATTTTCAAAACTAAGAAATAAAAAATAAAAACATTAAACGTCATGGTTTTAAAATATCAAAATGGTTTTGGAACTCAAACACTTTTGGTGCCTAAAGATTTAGAGACATGGCCCCTATCATTAAAGCTCAAAGCCCTAGGGTAATAATTTTGTTTGGGCGCATGTAGTACATGGACACAGTCATAACAATAGTTGTGCAAATAACATTTTCGATTGCAATATGTGCAATGAAAAGGATGCACTTATGAATGATGAACATTAGATTATGCACGATGAACATTTGCAAACAAATATGGTCCTTTAGAAGCATTTTACAAATGTAAAACATTTTGAAACAATGTTGGTCCTTTTAAAATATTTTGCGATTTAGAAACTTTTCATAAATCAAAACAAAACTTAGCTAAGTGAGCAACTATACCACAAAAATCACAATGATACACATGAGCATGATTATGATTAATAATAGGTGCATGAGCATGTGTGTGTGATGATGAAGAAACATTATGAGATGCACAAGGAGCATTAATATTTAATAGGTGCATGAGCATGTGTGTGTGATGATGAAGAAACATTATGAGATGCACAAGGAGCATTAATATTTTTATGTTTGTGTGCATCATAGGTGTGATGATGAAGAAACATTATGAGATGCACAAGGAGCATTAATATTTTTATGTTTGTGTGCATCATAGAAAAATTTAGCAATGTAGCCTTTACGATCGCAAATTGAGCAATATTAATGGCATAACCTCTAGGTACACCATGCATATTCATAATTATAATTATATGCAAGCAAGATAAATGTAATCAAAATTAGATTACCACAATAAAATAACTTGGATCTTTAACTCAAGGCGATTAGACCTGAAATCAAAAAGCACCAAGTTCTGATACCAATTGTTGGACCCTAATTCCACTAGGAAAGAACCCTAGAGGGGGTTGAATAGGGTTTTTGCTAATCTAATCTGATTTAATATAAATAAAAACTAATTAACAAATATCCTAGTAAATATGATATACTACATGTTATATGCAAGGATAAGCAATATAAAACAGGGTGAAATAAACATAAACAAATAAGAGTGATAGTGTGCAAATAAATCAACATAAATACAAGCAAATGATCATGGAATTCAGACCTCCTGTACTAGGTCTCCACTCCCTACTCCCAAGGAGAAATCCACTATCACACCGGGTTTTCAACGCTCACCCGAAAATGTTTACACCTCACACTCGGTTTTCTAGCTCACAGAAAACTTTACAATCAACACTCTTACAATCACACTTTACACACTCTAAGTGTTGGTCTCTAGCCCGTGTCTCCCTAAAGTGCACGGATTTACGACCTCTTCCTAGCCTTACTACCGACGCCACTCCTCTTGAGATGACCTAGTCTCTCACCACGCACTCCTCTCGGTATACAAGTGTATTAAAAAATATATCTCACAATAAATCTCACTAACAATAATTTGTTCTCTAGTATGGATGAGAACACAATGAAAACTCACTCTCTATGTCACAAACTTACAATCCTAAATTATACTGTGTATGCAAATACAATAAGTTCAATAGGTTGTGTGTGAACAAAGATTATAATCAAACAAATCTAAACTCAAATAAATTCTAGCTTATGGAAATGAAAATCAAACAATATAAAAAGCTAGATAAGAGTATAGAAAAAATTCTCTAAAATGACAAGAGTAGGAGAGATGAATTGGAGTTCAAACACCAAGAATTGATCTCCACTTCCTCTTATGAAAATATCTTCACAAATTAAGCTTTAAACAAACTAAACAAACTTTAAAAAATTATTAAACACACTAAAACTCTTTTTAAAACTTCTCTCAGTGGTTGGAAATGTTAAATACAATGGGGTATATACAGGGTGGAAGAAACCAGCCCAAGAAAACCCAAAAAACCCAAAAGATATAAAGTATATCATATTTACTAGGATAAATATGATATACTACAAGTCGACTTATAATTCGACTTAGTGCAAGTCGACTTGATATAAAGTATAAGTCGACTTAAAAGATGAAAACAACAAGCTGGAAAATGGATATAAGTCGACTTATATAAAACTATAAGTCGACTTGCCATGACTGATAATTTGACTTGGAAGAGGAAAAATTGAATATTCCAAAAGAGAACATAAGTCGACTTAAAAACATGCACATGCACTGTTCATGCTGAAAATCTAATTTTTAAAGTGCCTTTAAAAATAGCAAATAGACTCTAAAATTTATAAAACTTTAGAAAATATTTGTAAACATGATAATAAACATGTTACAAAATATCATCATTTTGCAAAAATTTGCTCAAAACATAAAGACATGAAACACTTGTTTTTGTCATTTTGACTTAAACAATATTTTGAAACTTTATCAAATGATTTTATAGACTTAATAAAAGATGTAAACAATAATGACTTAATAAAATATGTAAACTATTATTGTTAATTCTATAAAACAAAAACTCAATGTTATGAAAAAATTCAAACAACAAATAAGATTTTATTAAATTTAAACTTTTTAAAGACTAAAATTTATAAAACTTTAGAAAATATTTGTAAACATGATAATAAACATGTTACAAAATATCATCATTTTGCAAAAATTTGCTCAAAACATAAAGACATGAAACACTTGTTTTTGTCATTTTGACTTAAACAATATTTTGAAACTTTATCAAATGATTTTATAGACTTAATAAAAGATGTAAACAATAATGACTTAATAAAATATGTAAACTATTATTGTTAAGTCTATAAAACAAAAACTCAATGTTATGAAAAAATTCAAACAACAAATAAGATTTTATTAAATTTAAATTTGTTAAAGATGAAATCATATATATGCATATAGAAACATGAAACAAAAATATATTTTCTAATTTTATTCAATTGTTTGATATTTAAACTTGAAAACTATAAAACCAAAACATGTATATATATATATATATATATAGAGAGAACTTTTCCAATGCGAAAACCTTTCGCACAGTTTACTGTGCGAAATCAACGTGGTCCGTCGGATGTGATTGAACGGCTGAGAATCGCTTCTCATTAAACGTGTGAAGAAACCCTCAGATGACATCTCGTGACCACGTTTCAGCTTCCCAGACTCTCCTCCCTCTCTCTCCCCAAACTCCCCTCCGACCTCAGAGCCCTCTTCTCCGACCGCAGCGCCGACGCCTTCTCGAAATCAAGTCGAGAACCCAAACCATCTCCTCCGACCCCAGATCCTGCTCCCTCTCTTCTCGCCGTTGAGCTCCGCAGAACCCAAACTCTGCTCGACGCTTGAATCAGGTGCGAAATTTATATACTTGCTTGATTTAGGGCTTTTTGATGTGGGTTGTTGATGTTTTAAGCGATTACTTTCGTGGTTGTTGTTATTCTTGTTATTTTTTAAGCGATTACTTGCTTGATTCTTGTTATTCTTGTTATTTTTTCTATCGTTTACTAAACAACTCCAAGATGATTAGACCGAATTCAAAGTTTTCCAGCCTCAATTGGGCAAATGGATAATATGCAAAAAACAACAACATTTTTCTCAACCTGAAAACATATGCGGTTTTTCACCTCCCATAACTGGCGATAAATAAATTAAATTATGCACAGATACGATATTTGTTTGTCAATTATGTAGATTAGTGGCGTTAAACTAGTGCTTAGACTTTGAGATTCTTTCAAACTTTTTCTCTCTGACATTTTTCTGTTGCATGAGATGCTTCACTATATAATAACATTTTACAGGAAACACCCCATATAATAACTGTTTACAGGAAAGATATATATTATACATGAAAGATATTTGTTTATGTTTGTGCACAGTAGTCTTTGATGGTTTGTTCTTGATGTTTGTTGTTGATGTTAATTTTTGTAGGTAAAAATTATTCTTGATGTCTGATACAATAGAAACTGAAGATGGTTGCTCCCATGTTGTTGATGAACAAATATCCCAGTTAGATAACTTAGTTGTGCCAATTGTTGATGAGCACTTAAAACCAAAAATAGGAATGACTTTCGATAGTTTAGAAGATGCTGAAAAATTCTACAGAAATTACGGAAAGGTCGGAGGTTTTGATATCCGTAATAGCACAACAAATTATGGGAAGGATAGAGAGTTAATTTGCAAAAGTTATGTTTGTTCGTAAGAAGGAGTGTTAAAGAGCAAATCATTGGAAATTCGACGATGTGGTACAATTAGAACAAATTGTAAGACCTTGATTCACTTCAAATTAGACAAAAACATTAGTATATGAAGTGTCTACAAGTTCGTGGAAGAACATAATCATACAATTACTTCACCGAGTAGAACACATTTTCTAAGGGGAAACCGTGAGGTCACAAGTGCGAAGAAGACATTAATAAAGTAGTTTGGAGAGGTGAACATTCCAACAAACAAGCAAATGGCCTTCTTTGAAAACTCTAGCGGAGGTTTTCATAGAATTGGATGCATTGAGACCGATGTGAGAAATTATGAAAGAGATTTGAGAGAGGAGAGGCGTGGTCATGATGCACAATTGATGTTGGATCATTTCAAGTCGGAACAAGAGAAGAATCCTTCATTTTATTATGTTTATGAAGTTGATGCAGAGAAGCGCTTAACTCATTGTTTTTGGGTGGATGGCATTGCTCGAATGAATTATCAACACTTTGGCGATGTTGTCTCCTTCGATGCCACACATAACACAAATTAATATGGCTTGGTATTTGTTCCATTTGTAGGCATAAATCACCATTGGCAAAGTGTTTTTTTAGGATGTGGCTTGATCCCAACCGAAGAGGCAAAGTCTTTTGTATGGTTGTTTAACAAATGGATTGAAGCAATGGGTCATCCTCCTTCGGGCATGATTACAGATCAATGTCTTAGCATATGCAAGGCAATTGAAACAGTTTTTCTAGAAATTCGGCATAGGTTTTGCATTTGGCATATCTTGGACAAAGTTCCGGATAAGTTGGGTCAATGGGCTTATAGAACGGAATTTTTGAAATCTTTCAAAGAAAATATTTGGGACTCCGACGATGCTAGCTCTTTTGAAGAGAAATGAGTTTCAATTATTAAGAAAAATGGATTGGAAAAGCATGATTGGCTAAATGATATCTATAAAATTCGTGAAAAATGGGCTCCCGTTTATCATAATCAATACTTTTGGGCTGGAATGTCTAGCAGTCAAAGAAGTGAAGGGATGAATGCAATGCTAAAAAAACATATATCAAGGAAAAATTCACTTCATGATTTCGTGACTATATTTTAGAGGGTCTTGGCGAGACAAAGAGAGGGGGAGCTTAAAGAAGATCATTCCACAGTAGAGAAAAAGCCAAAATTAAAGACTTTATGGTCAATGGAAAAACAAATGGCCCAAATCTACACGAAAAAAATCTTTTATATTTTTCAAGACGAGCTTCAACCTAGCTTAATGTTTAACATTGAGCTAGTAAAAGAAAATGAAAGAGAAAGTACTTTCCAATTAAATTTTTGTGGTCATGATGAAAAATTGAGACATATTATATATTGCAAAACAACTAAAATAGTCCGTTGTTCGTGTTTCATGTTTGAATTCAAGGGCATTCCATGCCGACATATCTTGGCATATCTTAAAATTACCAATCATAGTGAGTTACCGGAGTAATATATTCTAAAAAGATGGTGCCGAAATGTCAGAAAAAGGGTTGTTCTTAGAGATGGTAATATTATTGGAGATAATGCCACAATTAATTTTGCTTCTCGTTTTAGTGAACTAAATTGCTTAGCTAATGAAATGGTCGAAGAGGGGCTATGTTCTAATAATGCGTATGAATTAATGCGTGAAATGATGATGGATGCTATTAATAAGGTGCAACGTTTGAAACTCATCAATGATGAAGAAATTGGACAAGATGTGGAAGGACATTATATGAATGGTTATTATTTCTTTAAACTTTTTTTAAGTTGGTGCGATGATCTTTAATATGTTTTGCTATAATCAATTTTTTTTATAGTGATTCAATTGAACAAGATAACATTGATGAAGCCACGGATGATTTAGAAGATTCATTTGAGGAAGGTAATGGTTAATACATACGGAATAACTTGCACATTGCCATTTGTATTATATAATGTGATTTTTTAATGTGATGAAGCAATTTGTTTTTTAATTTTTTTAATACAGATGAAGTTCTCACTATTGCGTAAAGTTTAATCAAGGTTGGCAGAGCAAATCATATCACTATTGGTGAGAAGGGGTTGATGAAGACAGAGCACCAATGGGTTTAAGTCCATTTCATTGTTTAGTAGTTAAGTCCATTTTATTGTTTAATAGTGAATGATGTTTCATCTTTTGGTGGTTCTGTTGCTGACTTTGTGATGAAAGATTGAGACACTATTGCTTATTTTCTCTGTATTGATCAAGGTTGGATAGTTATGGTGCATCATGCAGAGGTTTGCACTGTGAAGTTTGCTTTTATGTCATGATGCTTTGTTAATAGCATTTTTGATTGGCTACTAGTGTAATTTCGCAAGTGTCGGTTGCATTTAACTGCTGCTGCATGTTGTAGTTGCTTGGTTCTGTTTTAAAATTTTATAATATGCACTGAAGGCTTGATCTTGGGTAAAAGGAAAGCAGGGGCCAGCCAGCTCGCTGAAAATGAGAGAGCAGACAGAAACATCAACTGATATAAAGGAAGTAGTTCCTTAGTTTGTGCTTACATAAAATGATAAATCATTTTTTTATATTAACAGGAGTTGTGCCATTTACACATATTTACAGAGTTGGTACTGATGTATATAGTTTATGTACTAAATATGTACTACTGTAGAAGGCTCCAACTGGTAAATGTTATATGCATGTTTCCATTAGAGCCCACCAGCAGATGAATGTGAAAACCTTCCTTGTGTCATTATTGAGATGCCTTTTGGACAAAGACAGGTTAAATTATCAAATCTATCATGCCCACTTCCTTTTCTTGGTTCTGAGTTGCAAAAGTTTGTCCCTCCATTGAGCTGAATTAACTTAAAAAAAAGATGTAGATACTTGCAAATAATTACAAGCAAAAAGTTTCAATAATAAATCAAATCAACATAGCACCTGAGTTCTCTGTTCCGTGCGCTAATTGATATAAAACTGCATTGATAATATACTACTCATCCACAAAATTATTACCATTGATAAGCATTGGTCGAATTAGTACACATGTAGAGAACAGAGAACATACACTTCAACATAAACCTAGGTTGCATTTAGTACACATGCAGAGAACATACACTTCAACAAATCCAATAATACATTCTTACACCCTACTTAGCAGAAATCCAATAAAAATACCAAATACAAATCCGAAAAAAATACCAAATAAAAAAGCAAATACAGCAAGCTTCAACAAATCCATAATATCAAGGGAAAGCTTTCTCCTTTCCCACACTTCCTCACTTGACACGACTCTTGAAACTTGTGGCGTCACGCTCGACTGATTCATCTGAACAAGCTCTGCCTTTAAACCTTCAAACTCCTCTTCATCAGACACCCATTTGAAGAATCCACAATTACTCTCTCTCCAATTCGCGCATCCCAAAAACAATCGACCGGGGTTCCTCTTAGTTCCAGATCTGGAGAGTATAGCCCTCCTTCCACAATGGCACAACAGTCCACGACGATTGCTTGAAGATGACTCCATGATCCACGGCTACAGATACAAAAGTTTAACCAGACAATCATATTAAAGAGCAAATTAGAATATGTGCATCCATATGAAGTTATAGCCAGGTGTACATTCATCCAGATCAAAGAGACATTTCGGTTTTATAGGGGTGGGGGGGACCATCCTCATATACTTTAGCTTAAAATCCACAGGCTGCCATCACTGTAGTAAACAATGCATGTACTCTCAAGTGGATAACCAATGTGGCAATAAGAAATCGATGATAGATTAAAAAAACCAAGTTGCAAACATTGTCACATGAATATGTACTGCTAGTCATCTCGATTTGCTTTCGTTCGTATTAGATGTGAATATGGAATCAAGGATCTAGGAGATAAGCATATATCACATGAAAAACAGAGACCTTCACTCACATCAGAATCTATAGATCAACGGCTGCAAGATTAAATACATACATACATACATACATACATACATACATACACATACATATATACATATATATATATACATACATACGGCTTAAATTGTGTAGACTCCAGTCAACGTATGAGCATAAACTGTGTTCACACAAGTCAATGCTGGTCAACGCGTTGCAAATGAGAGTCAACACCGATCAACGCGTTGCAAATGAAAGCCAATGGCGGTCAACACGTTACAACGAGAGTCAATGCAGGTCAACTCATTGCAACGAAGGTCTACGCCGGTCAACACGTTGAAAATTTTTGTCGAAATAAGACTCGGGATGAGATTCTAGGTCAAAAGGATAATTCTGCGGAGTTCAATTATGATTCAGATACAAATTCCTAACAAAGATGATCATTTCAAACGACATGAGCTAAATTCAAAAATCCACATACCAGTTTTAGTTCAAGATTTTTATAACGGTCAGATGATAAACGCATCACTGGATGAATTTTAGCTATTCGATAAAATACTGAATAGACTAAAAGCTGAATAAGTCAACGAATTTAAGGTTGGGCCCATCATATCTAATGTATTCTAGGCTCTTCTATAAAAGAATGAGACTAGAACCCGTTGGAGGGGGTATTTATAGGCGTCAAAAATTACCTATTGGTTCCCATACACAGCTCGAGATGAAGAGAAGGTGATAAACATCGTTATCTGATTCATAGAGGATCATCTGATGCTATAGAGAACCCAACAAGCACACGAAGAAATTCGACGAAGCGTATGAGTCAACGAAACACGTGAAACTACAAAACAACAAAGAAACAACTCAGCCATGAGCTGTGTTTCGCACACAGGAGGCGAAACACCATGTGTGTTTCGACCACATGGGCAAAATACCATTAGTGTTTCACCCCCATGGACGAAGCACCATATGTGTTTCACCCACGTAGGTAAAACACCATTGGTGTTTCACACCTGGTCAGCCTGTTTCGCCCGGTCAGCCTCCCGACGACGCTTATTTTGATAGAATTCCTAGATTTGTTCGTTCTAGAGCCTCTCTGACTAATTTGAAGCTATCCTTGAACATGAAAAAGTGGCTACTAACTGAGGATAAGATCAAATTGTGAATTCTTATCTAAAAATGGGGCACCCGAAGCCTATAAATACACCCCTAGGGTTCCTATGCACAAGGAGGGATTTTTGGACTTGGAGGCGAAGCCCTAATGTTTTGGAGAGCAAGGAGCACAAATTTCAGATCTAAAGGCGAGTCTTGGTGAGTTCTTCAGCAAAAAGAGGAAGGGTTCGAGAGATTTGCAGCCCCCTTCAGCATCCTTCACATGTTTCCTTAAGATCAGACTTCGTTTTGATCTTGAGAATAGTACTTATCTCACCTTATTAAGATATTTACTTTAGTTTTTCCTTCCTTTATGAAACAAGATCTACCAGATATGATACTCGGAGATCTATGGATCAAAGAGTCCCCGACACAGGCAAAGATCCTACCCAAGCAACGATCGATAAACGATCATGCGTGTGTTTCTAGTAGATCCCCCTGTTTATATTCATTGTGTAAGAAAGTCTTATAAAATGACTAACTTTGTTTTTTGAATATGTAAGATGATAAACGTGTAACAGATTCAGCAATGAAAAAGCTTTTCGACGTAAACAATATCATCTTCTTCAACCGAGACAACCCAAGCAATCTCGCAACCCGAGACAGCCCAGGGTTTCTCGCCAAAGGCCGAGACACACTTCCCTATCTCGCCCAAAGAGAATCCCTCATGGCCATTTCTTCACCTCCGTCGACATCCGTCCCTGGTTTGTCTTCTGCCACGCTACCAATGAAGCCTTGGGTCAGTCCTCACCTCTCAAAGTTCAAGATCACGATGGCGGATCACCTCGATCCTCTGCATGAAGATCGAGGCAAAGTACTGGTAAAAGAACACTTGGGTCTGGTAAATAAAACCCAGGTAGTTCCTTAGGCTGGGGGTCGTATACAGATTCCTATTAAATCTACTACAGTTCAAAGATGTACCGCCATCTCCAAACAAATTGGGACCCCTCAATGTACCTACTCGTGCACCGTGCAAAATAAAGACAAGGAGCTCGTTAAGAATCCACACTCGTAGAGGGTGTTTCTAAATGAGCGACTCCTGACGTGATCTTGAATCATTTGAAGATGACACACCAACAAACGATAGGGTGCTCTAGCCACCATAACAATGAATTATCTTATCAAACTAGGGGTGTGAACAAATCTCAAAAGATGATTATTCTAGAAGCGAGCTCTCATTGTTCATGCGAGAGGCTCATCAGGGCAGTATTATCAGAATATAGCTGCTCCAGAACCACTCCACAAAGGATCTCGGTATTCTAGAGACTTTCTAATGAAATGTCAAAGCCCAAGCCAAGACTTTTTGCAAGAGAAGATTAGCCATCCAAGATGATGAATTCTCAAAAGTTACCATCAACATGGCTGATAAAGGAAAGTTAAAATGGCATTCAAATCTCCCACCGAATATCTTGACTCCAATTGAGAGCCACCAGACTAAGGGACTATTAGAGAATGCACGAAGGATTGTCCTTGGACGACGAACTCTCAGACACTTGCTCTGCAATTGCTTCAGATGACATGATGTCTAACATCGGGCAAGCTAGGGAGGTATTCACGATCACTCCTGACCAATTGCTCAGATGCTTCAAGAAGCTCTAGCTAAGCAAAAAGAAGAAATTAGAGCTGAAATGATGATAGAGATGGAGCTGACCATGCAACAGATGAGAGAACTACAGGCTCAGCAACGTTAGCTATCTGAGTCTAGTCAGCGGGCTGAATCCAATCGTCGCAATACCACACTGATTCAAACCAATGCAGATGACATTTATGTGAAGGTAGATGAACACATTTTTTACTGATCCCCCTCCCAACAATAATAACAATGGGGGTGGTCTGATTGATTCTTCTCAACAACGACCTAAGAAACATATAGGTGAGGACAAGAAGATGAAATAGCTCAAAAGCAAAGTCAATATGATGTCTGCTTAAGAAGTAAAGAAGATCGACATTCTATGCCCATACCCGAGAGAGTGGGAGTCAATTTCATACTCGGCGAAGTTCAATCTAATTAACTTCATGTCATTTGATGCGAGAGGCTCACCTACTCAGTACTTGATAGACTTTAAATCTCACTTGGGTATGATCTCTGGACACGAACCCTTGATGGTCCGATTATTCTTGGGCACCCTTCACGGGGCTACCTTCGATTGGTACCGACATCTCAAGCCAGGGAGCATCAATAGCTAGGATATCATGGAAATCCTGTTTCTCGGCAATTTCTTTGATAATGACACTAAAGTGTCAATCAGAACTCTTCTGGATAAAAAGCAGAAGAGCAAGGAGTCAGTTGATAACTTTGTCAAACGCTTCCGAAATAAGGTGATGAACTGCCGAGACCCGATCATGGAGGAGTTCATCCTGTAAACATACCACAACAATCTATCTCTAGAAGTTCTGGAAACCATGGGAGTGGTACCGTCTAAAACCTGGAAAATAAATAAAAATAAATATTTCATCTCAACCTAAAATGCTAAGCATCAAGCAATATACAATGTGAAGCCACGGGTCCCCGATCACAATAGTAGGAATATAATAACAACCCAGAATAAAAAATAGATATATCATCAAAAGTAGATCATCCTAGACGTAAAAATATGCGTCAAACGTACCCTTATTACAAAAATGGTCCAACTAGAAATATAACAATACATAGTTCATAATAAAAGAAAGTACTGCTAGAAAATATGAAATTCATCATCAAACTAAGAATAATACGGTAAAAGAGTTCTAATGTTCCATAACTACTATAGAAGAAAACCACTGCCCTTCAGTTTGTCCTTCTACTCTCTCGAAAAGACACTCCGGCTGGGCATACACCGGCTCTGATGCATCATCGAACTAGACTTGTCCGTCCCCCAAATCTGATGTACACTAAAGAAAACAAGTGTACGTCAGCATGCATGGCACACGGTAAGATCCCACAGAGAGAAATAGAAATGATCGAACGACCAAGGCAAAAACAACAACAATAATAATAGAAGCATGCTACTGGAATACTAATAATCTAAATGCAATCTATCAGTAGAATATAATAATCAGAAAAATCTAAGAAAATCAACCAAGTAACAAGTCGATCATGCAGCGAGGGATTAAAATAATCATCCAAGTAACAATGTCATACAACTAGATGGAATTAATACTTAAAAATCTACAACAAGAGACGTAGTAAGTCGAGCAAAATAATCCAAACAAAAAAACCCTCATGTATATATCATAAGTCTCAAATTATAGATAATTAAATATTAACCCCGATATATGTATGAAAAGAAATACAACTGGCCTATATCTCACAAGAACTCATACTTAGCCAAGAAATGAGGTCATTAACTAGCCATTCTATAACAAGTCACTGGTTCACATCTCACATAGAGTCAACGCTCATATCATTGGATAACTAACTGTTTAAAAATCTCATACGTGCATCCAATACCGATACACAAACCCGGTCAGAGGACTACACGCAATCCGTTTTTAGCTTGGTCCGGACTCAAGCTAAACTCTGGTGAATATCAAACTCACGGACCAAAGTGACTACACAAACTTCACTTTGACCCAACAAACCAACCTCAGTGCTACACAAACTCACTGGTGTGAGCCTAGAAGATACATCAATAGCCACATCCGATCACATGAACTAAGACTTCCCCATCCCAACTCTTCTCGCTTTTGTAAGTCAACAATCATAACCTAAACTAGATCTCTGGTCCACCTCCTAAATTCAGTCAACGCACACACACATGTCACCAAGTCTTGTTCATGACGCGCAAAGGCACTAAGTCATGAACTACTAATGGTTCTCAAACACAATAAGGAAATAATAAATAAAACTAATTCTATGCAACAACATCATGGCATATCGAATATATTAAAATAAAGACCGTAAAACATGAAATGTAATCATGAATAGTAAAAACATGCATGCAATCCGGTTTTATAAATATCTTGTTATTCAAACTTCTAAACTACTCATAAAAAATATCCGCAGCTAGCTAACACCTAATATAACTATGGTTAAAAGGAATTTAGAAACCGTGATTATTTTGCACATGAAATATCGCAGTCTACAACTACCAAAACAAGATCATAAATTAATTAATTCCAAAATAAATAATTCTTTTTCAACATAAAATTCCTTTAAATCATAATAATTATTCCAAAATAATATTTCCTCAAAATAGTTTAACAATTCAAAATAACTCGTTTTTCTAAAATAAATCATTTTAAATTTTCTATTTTAATAATTATTCAAAACCAACTCCTTTTTCCAAATAAATTCTTTTCTCACCATAATAATTCTAAATACATCTCAAAATAACTCTTTCTACAAAATAATTTTCCTTTAAATTACTTATCATAATATCATGCGCAGATGATTATATCATAATTTAAAAACTATAACTAATCACAATACAATCAAAATATGCATATAATGTATAATAAATCTTAAAACTTAGATTTGAGCAAGATGGATCTTGCCTTGGGTACGTCAAACTAAGCGACATTGAAGTGCGAGCTTACGGCAAGTGGTTGATGACGAGCGGCGAGGAGGTGCTGTTGGCGGTCGGACTGCGGGGTCGGGTGCTCAGATCTGGGGAGAAGCGATGGTAGGAGAGGGGCTGTCGGGGGACTATGGGAGGGCGATGTTGGGCTAGGGTCTGTGGCAAAGGCTCGACGGCCGTGGCGGCTATCAGCGGGCCTAATAGGAGCAATTCGGGGCACTCGAGATTAAGCTAAGGGGATGGCTGCACGAAGGTCCATGGGTGCTCATCGCGACGAGGGGTAAGGCAAGAGGCAGGATGAGACGGCGGCAGGTAGCCGCTTAGATGTGAGCCTCGTCAGCGAGGGGAGGCACTGGGATCTAGCCTGTGCTGTCGACGACACGACGGGAGAGGAGGAGAATGCGAGCGGGGATTGATGGGGCTGGAAAAGCTAAGGCAGTTCATAGAGGCGTGCGTTGGTCTCGGAAGATTGGGTCGGCAACGCGTGTTCGGGGGTGTGCGAGCAGCAGTTGGGTAAGAGTGGGGCTATCGCGCTTTGAGTTGGGTTGGAGGGATGGTTAGCGATTGCTTGGTCATAGCTGAGCGTGGGTCGAGAGGAGGAGCTCGCTGGGGTTGAGGGGTAGTGTTGGTGGCGCAGGAGTTAGAGCTAGGCTTAGCGAGGTTGTAGGGGCGGAGGAGAGAGAGTGGGGAGCGGCGACTAGGGATTGAAAACGAGAGAGGTGAAGAGAGGAGAGAGAGAAATCGTAAAACATATATATAAGGAAATTAGGGTTTTAAGAAAAATTTAAAATAAAATAATAATTAATTACGTATGAAATTAAATAATTATGGAAAATTTATCTACAAAAGAAAACATACCAATTATACTAATACAATAGATAATACGCAATAGTAGAAATAATACAACTAATTATACAATTAAACAAGAATAATTAATAAAAATATAATTACTTACATTTAAAATTGAATAATTATGAAAAAATTATCTATACAACAAAACGTACTAATTATATTAATACAACAGATAATACGCAATAGTAGAAATAATACAACTAATTATACAATTAAACAAGAATAATTAATAAAAAAATATAATTACTTATAATTAAAATCAAATAATTATGGGAAATTTATCTATACAATAAAACATATCAGTTATACTAATACAACTGATAATACGCAATAGTAGTAATAATACAATAAATTGAACAATTAAACAAGAATAATTAATAAAAAATATAATTACTTATATTTATAATCTAATAATTATGGGAAAATTATCTATATAATAAAACGTACCAGTTATACTAATACAATAGTTAATACGCAATAGTAGTAATAATATAATAAATTATACAAAATAATACATAATAATAATGCAACGTATTATACGAAATAATATGTAATAGTAATAATAATACAATGTATTATCTAAAATGATACGTAATAGTATCGATAACATAACAGATAAATTTAAAAGTTTTTACGATACTAAATAAATTTATAAATATCAAAATTATTTAAATAAATAAAAAACTTGGATTTTTAAATCATATAAAGTTCTAGAAAATCTAGAAAAATACAAATACTCTTTTAAAAATAATAATTGAATATTTTAAAATACTAAAAAATTATTTTTAACCAGTATCAAAATTTTACGGTCATTACATTCTACACCCCTTAAAATAAATTTTATCCTCAGATTTAAAATAAGAACCTAAGGACAGATATAGAACGAGAGTGGGTACTCGCAAATCGACGAGACAAAAAATAATGTGAAGCTCCAGAGTCAAAGAGTGATAAAGCAAGAATGGAAGAAACAAGAACCTTGTCTCGTGTAGAAGAAGGAAAATACATCTAAGCTAGCACTCATAAATAAATCCTATCATAATATCATCAGGCAATACTAATAAGGAAAATCATGTGTAAGTAAAACTGAGAATGAACAACTATTACCGATAATAACCTGGTCATTCGCCTCAGCTTCCATAGTTAATATCATAAACATCTGACGCGATGGTTGCTACCTTCGCGCTTCCTTATAAACCTGCTGCTGTGGAGGAAGAGGCCTTGCTCGAGGATAGGGTATGTGCTGAGCTGGAGCTGTTGAGGCTGATCAAGGTGGAGCTGGAAGAGCTGCTCGAACTGGAGATGGGAGTAAGCTGGCCTACTGCCGCTACAGATAGTTCCGGTTGACATGGTCGGGGGACCCATAGTTGTAGCACAGATGAAGATGCCTGGGGCACTCCTGCTGGGTATACCTAGGGTAGCTACAATAGGAACACTACACCAAGGGTTGATTACGAGTCTACACTCTAGGGCGCTGATAGGGGTGGCTCTGAGGAAATGGTTATCACTAGGAAAACTGCTACCTCTGAGGAGCCTATTGTTGCCTCGGAGGGGGACACTCGACATTCCGGGGTGGAGCTACTGGTGTCCTGCTCTGAATCACATGTAGGTCTTCAGGTTCCTTCTGAACACTCTTGATCTCTCATGCTACATCCAATATGGCATCGTGAGTCACAAGTGCTCTACCAGCCAGAGCAAACCTAATATACTTATCCAGACCCTTCTGGAACTGATGCCTCCTAATAGTAGGGTCTGTAACCAGGTGGGGAGCATATCGACTTAGGGAAGATAACTCGGCTTCATACTCATCAACTGATCGACCTCCCTGCTTTAGCTCAACAAATCTATGCAAGAGTTCATCCCGAGTTGACTGAGGAAAATACTTCCTTTTGAAGCTGTTTGTGAACTTCTCCCACAGGATTAGCCTCTCAAGATGGGTCTTCTCAGCTACCCACCAGTCTCGAGCGCTATTAGTGATCTGGATATTAATAAGATCCACCAATTCAGTAGGGGCAATACGGGTCACCATGAGAATGGTCTCGGTAACCTTCAGGAACTCCTCCACTACTAGAGGTCCTTCAACACTAGAGAAGGAAGGGGGTCACATTTACCGAAACTCCCTAACACTAGACTCTGGACGAAGGAGAGGCTGGGAGGCTGGTGCTGAGGCTCCCGCTGCAAGTGCCTAGCCAAGAACTACTGATTAGTAACCAATCCCTAAATCATCACCAGGAGTTGGTTCGGGTCCACTTCGGGCAGCGAGGCACTGCTACTAGACGGGTTACTAAATCCACGCGTACCCACCATGGTTCTGAAGGAAAACGATGATCAAAAGGAAAACTAAGATTAAAATCAAAACAATAAATTGAGAAAATTGGAACTTAAACATAGTTATTAAGATAATAGTATAAGAACTTAATTGTAGTCTTACGGATAAAATATGATATGTATCTAGTTATTAAGATAATAGTATAAGAACTTAATTGTAGTCTTACGGATAAAATATGATATGTATCTAAATTATCCATTATATTCTTACTAGTGAGAACTTAATTGTAGTCTTACGGATAAAATATGATATGTATCTAAATTATCCATTATATTCTTACTAGTGAGACCTACATGGGCCACCAAAAAGTCTATCATGCCCGCTTCCTAAAATACCCAGGAATCGAAACATGAACAAGCTCACGACGTATTAGATTAAAGAGAATAAAAAAATAAATATTTCTTCTCAACCTAATACGCTAAGTGTAAAGCAATATACAATGCGAAGTCAAAGGTCCTCGATCACAATAGCAAGAATATAATAACAATTCAGAATAAGAAATAGACATATCATCAAAAGTAGATCATCCTAGACATAAAAATATGGGTCAAACGTACCCTAATTAAAAAAATAGTTCAACTAGAAATATAATAATACATAGTTCATAATAAAAGAAAGTACTGCTAGAAAATATGAAATTCATCATCAAACTAAGAATAATACGGTAAAAGAGTTCCAATATTCCACAACTACTACATAAGAAAACCACTATGCTTTAATTTGTCATTCTACTCCCTCAGAAAGACACTTCGGCTGGGCATACACTGGCTCTGCTAAATCATCGAACTGGACTTGTCCGTCCCCTAAGTATGATGCACACCAGAGAAAATAGGTATATGTCAGCGTGCATGGCACACGACAAGATCCCACAGAGAGAAATAGAAACGGTCGAACGACCAAGGCCAAAACAGTAATAATAATAATAATAATTGAAGCATGATACTAGAATACTAATAATCTAAATGCAATCTATCACAAGACTATAATAATTAGAAAAATCCAAGAAAACCAACCAAGTAACAAGTCGATCATGCAGCTAGCGATCAGAATAATCATCCAAGTAACAAGGTCATATAACTAGATAAAATTAATACTTAAAAATCTACAACAAGAGACGTAGTACGTCGAGCGAAATAATCCAAACAAGAAAACTTTCATGTATATACCATATATCTCAAATTGAAGATAATTAAATATTAACCCCGATCTATGTATAAAAAAATACAACTGGCCTACATCTCACAAGAATTCATACTTAGCTAAGAAACGAGGTCATATAACTAGCCATTCTATAATAAGTCATTGTTTCACATCTCACACAGAGTCAACGCTCATATCATCGGATAACTGATTGTTCACAAATCTCCTACGTACATCCAATACCGCTATACAAACTCGGTCAGAGGACTACAAGTAATCCGTTTTCAGCCTGGTCCGGACTCAAGCTAAACTCGGGTGAATATCAAACTCACGGACCAAAGTGACTACACAAACTTCACTTTGACCCAACAAACCAAACCAAGTGCTACACATGTTAGACCCTAGAGGGGGGGTGATTAGGGTCTTATGCTAATCTAATCCGATTAAATGCCAATTAAAATTATGTTGATCAATTTGATCTAGCAAGAATAAATATGATATGAATATGAGCAATAAAGATGAATAATATGTACGCCAAACAAAACACAAACACACGATATGTTCACGAAGTTCGGTCCCCACGACCTACGTCTCCGCTCCTCATCTCGAGGAGATCTCCACTATCTCAACCGGGTTTTCTACGTTCACCCGAACAACGTTTACACCTCACAATACAATCACTATGCAATCACACCTCACACACTAAGTGTTGGTCCTAGCCCGTGTCCTCCTCCTCAAGTGCTCGGTTACAACCTCTCCCTAGGCACGTCAACCGACGCCACTCCTCTTGGATTCGACCCCGTCTCTCACCACACACTTCTCTCGGTGTACAAGTGTATTACAAGTGAATCCTCACAATTAAGCACAATATAAATCAATTGATTATTCTCTAAACAAGGTGAGAACTCAATTAAGCACAACTCTTAGTTACAAACCCACAACCCCAAATTATACTATGAATGTAAATACAATAAGCTCAATAGGTTGTGTGTGATCAAAGAGATAAAACAATATAAACTCAATATGAAATCTAGCTTATGAAATTAAGAACAAACTTATAAAATGCTAGAATTGAGTTTAAGGAAACTTCTCTATAGATGACAAGAGAGAGGGAGAAGAATGAATGCTCAAACACCAAGGATGATCTCCACTTGCTCTTGTGAAATTTGCTCCACAAATCAAACTTTTGTAAATGCTTAAAAGCTTTTTAAACAAACACTAAACCCTTAAACAAAACTCCTTAAACTTGTTTTTAAAACTCTCTTTAAAACATTCTTGGATAACTTGAAAAGAGATCAGCAATTGGGTATTTATACTCACTCAAGATCTCAACAAAAGCCCCAAGCAAAAAGACAAAACAGCCCCAGCAAACGCTCAGAAAATAGCCGTTGAAAAAAGCAACGGTCATATAGTCGGTCGACCGGAAATTTCGTCGGTCGACCGACAGAGAGCAACAACACGAAGAATGGCTCTGGGCCATCGTCGGTCGACCGGTGCGGTCGACCGATGGAGCTTTCGGTCGACCGGTTGACCGACAGACTCTCTGTCGCATGATAAGAAATGAACAAATGATCGGTCGACCGGTACGGTCGACCGGAAACTGATATTCCAGGTTCTGAAAACTGTTTATCTGATTTTAAAACACTGTTTAAAAATATCAGATAAATTCCAAAAAAAAACACGAAAGTGTAAACATGTGAATTTTGACATTTTGGCTAAACCAACTTTTGAAACTTTACAAAATAATTTTATAGACTTGAAGAAAGATGTAAACTATTGTTATGAAGTCTATAAACAATGAATGTAGTATTTTATCAAAATACACATATAATGCACTAAAAACATGATTTCATTTAACTAACTAAAATTGATATTGATGAAATCGTATATATGCATATGAGTATGAAACAAAAATATGTTTTCTAATTATATTCAATTGTTTCATAGTAAAACTTGAAAACTATCAAACCAAAACATATATGTATATATGTAACTATATATACAAAAACCAAAACGTGTATGTGTGTATATGATTGAGCTTAAAGTACTAACACACATAATATAAATTACCCAAGCAATGATCTTGATCTTCAATAAGCTTGACTTGGTAATCTCGCGGATGAAGCTTTAACTTGGATCTTGAACTTTGAATAGCAAGGCTTCACCGACATTCCGCCAACCTCCTTTGGATATGATCGTTGAAGCTCTATTCCATCCATCCTCCAACAACATTGTTTGTCTACAATAAATAGATAACACAAGCACTAGACAAACAACATTAGTTGTAAATTGTTTGTTAAACATCATCAAAACAAGAAGGCCAACAACACATACTCACGGGTGCGAGCTTAGAAGATACAGCAACAGCCACATCCGATCACATGAACCAAGACTTCCCCATCCCAACTCTTCTCGCTTTTCTAAGTCAACAATCATAACCTGAACTAGATATCTGGTCAACCTCCTAAATTTAGTCAACGCACAAACACATGTCACTAAGTCTTGTTCATGACGCGCAAAGCCACTAAGTCATGAACTACTAATGCTTCTCAAACACAACAAGGGAATAATAAATGAAACTAATTCTATGCAACAACATCATGGCATATAGAATATATTAAAATAAAGATCGTAAAACATGAAATGTAATCATGAATAGTAAAAACATGCATGCAGTCCGGTTCCATTAATATCTTATTATTAGAACTTCTAAACTGCTCATAAAAATTATCAGCAGCTAGTTAACACCTAATATAACTATGGTTAAAAGGAAATTGGAAACCGTTATTATTTTGCACATGAAATTTCACACTCTACAACCACCAAAACAAGATCATAAATTAATTAATTCCAAAATAAACAATTCTTTTTTCAAAATAAAATTCCTTTAAATCATAATAATTATTCCAAAATAATATTTCCTCAAAATAGTTTAACAATTCAAA
Organism: Asparagus officinalis; assembly: GCF_001876935.1. Lineage (NCBI taxonomy): Eukaryota > Viridiplantae > Streptophyta > Magnoliopsida > Asparagales > Asparagaceae > Asparagus > Asparagus officinalis. The sequence continues at coordinate 45,639,845 of NC_033794.1, read as the reverse complement.
ATAACCCATTTTTCCAAAATAAATCATTTTAAATTATCTATTTTAATCATTATTCAAAACCAACCCCTTTTTCCAAATAAATTCTTTTCTCATCATAATAATTCTAAAAGCATCTCAAAATAAACCTTCTACAAAATAATTTTCCTTCAAATTACTTATCATAATTTCATGCGCAGATGATTATATCATAATTTAAAAACTATAACTAATCATAATACTATCAAAATATGCATATAATGTATAATAAATCTTAAAACTCAGATTTGAGCAAGAGGGATCTTGCCTCGGGTACGTCGAACGAAGCAATATTGAAATGCGATCTTACGATAGGCAGTTGATAACGAGCAGCGAGGAGGTGTTGTTGGCGATCGGACTGCAAGGTAGGGTGCTTGGATATGGAGAGAAGCGACAACAGAAGATGGGCTGTCAGGGGATTGTCAGAGGGTTGTGTTGGGCGAGGGCCTGTGGCGAAGGCTTAACGGAGTGGGGCTAGCGACGGGGCTGAGGGCCGTCGAGGACTGGAGTAGAGGTGAGAGCAGCTGTAGGA